>NW_004524614.1:11908339-11938462 GCF_000260255.1 Octodon degus
ATATATAATTTTTTTGTATTTTTTAGGGAAGGATTTATAGGGTGTGTTCAGGGTCTCACTACTAGATTGGATTCATAGTGATCCACCTGTTTACAGCCTCCCAAGTGCTGGGAATACAGGCAGGAGCCACTATGCCCAGTCTCAATTGCCTTCTCAGCACACCCCGGGGGCGGGGCCGGCACAGCAGGAGATAGAACTCCTGGCCCCTGCCCCTACTTGCAGGCACTTTAATCTGCTGAATTATTTGGCCAGCCAATCAATGTATATTTTTGATCCTTTTGCCAAAGATGAAGTAGGGGAATGTGCTTGGAGAGGTTTCCATACCTGCTTTTCCCTTCCATGGATCTTTGTGTCTGTTAACAGCATAGCTTTATAACATAGCTTCAATTTTGGGATTACGATTCCTTCCATTTTGCTCTTGTTACCCGGGATGGCTTTTACTATTCTGGCTCTCTTCTTGTTCTGTACACACTTTGTGATTGCTTGCTCTAGTTCTGTGAGTTTGTTGCTGGAATTTTGACCCTAATTGTATTAAATCTGCATAGCAGTTTTGGAAGTGTAGCTGTTTTAACTATACTGGTTCTACTTATCCAGGAAAGGGGACATCTTTCTGTTTTTCACATGTCCTCTTTGTTTTACTTTTTCAGAACATGGTAGTTTTTGTCATAGGGGTCTTTCAATTCCTTAGTTAATTCTTCAGCATTTAACCTTTCTTGGTGCTATTTTGAATGATATTGTTTTCCTAATTTCTTTCTCACTGGTTTTATTATTACTGTACAGGAACACTAATAATTTTTGTGTATTGATTTTGTATCCTCCTACTTTATTAAATTTGGTTATTAGTTCTAAGAGGTTTTTTGGTAGATTTTCTTTTGGGTCTTCTATGTAAAAGATCATGTTAACTGTAGATAATGATAATTTGACATCTTTTCCTACACTTATCCCTTGTGCTTCTTTTTCTTGCATAATTTCTCTTGCCAACACTTTGAGTACTGTGTTGAAAATGGACATTCTTGTCTTGTTCCTGATTTTCTTTTGGGAAAGTACCCGAAAGGGATATAAACCTGATTTATTTTTTGTTTCTGATTTCTAATTTATTTCACTATGAGGTGATAATATGAATGGTACAAATTCAGTTCTTTTTCATTTACTTAAACTTGCTTTGTTGGCTAGTAGATAGATTATTTTGGGGAAAGTTCCATATGCTATTAAAACAAATAGGCATTTTGGTTGTTGGGTGGAGCACTGTGTAGATATCCATTAAGTTATTTATTTGAAGGTTTCATTGGAGTTTAATCTTGGTTTACATTTGTTAAGTTTGTCTATTTATGATCAAGATGTCAAATAACAAATGCTGGTCAGGCTGTACAGCAAAATGAACCCTTCTACGTTGTTGGTGGAAATGTAAACTGATACAGCTACTATGGAGATCTGGATAGCTATTTCTCAAAAAACTAAAAGTAGAAATTCCATTTGAATGTCCTAATTCTGCAGTTCTTCCTGTTGCCTGTGGTATCACTGCTGAAATGAATCAGGATTCGAGCTTCACATTGAGACAGAAAAATGAAAGTATGCTTTCTAGGTCTATATGGATGTGTAACTCATTGAGTCAGAACCATGGAACTGGATCCTCCTCTTCTCAGGGTTTCCTTTTTATTTTCCCTCCCTTGTCAGCAGCCCCTCCCGATCCTCTTCTTGTAAAGGCAGTTAACTCATACCAGGAAGGATTGATGGATCCTTCAGTTATATGAAATTTTTGTTTTCTGAAATATCATGGCTCTATTCATATTTTTGTGTTACTCTTCTAATTGCAATATATAATGTTCAGAGCTCTTGTATTTGCCTGCTGGAAGGGCCTGGACTTTGAAATACTGTCTTGGTTTCACTGTTTCAGGTTTGGTTTTGTTCTTTAAACTAAACCTATGTGAAACTTGTGGATTAAACAATAATTTTTTAAAAAAGAAAAGAAAATGGTATTTCATTTGACCCAGCTATTCCCCTTCCAGGTATCTTCCCCAAAGAATTGAAGACCTCATATTGCAGTGATATATACATACCCATGTTCTTAGTAGCATAATTCATAATAGCTAAATATTGGAAGTGGCCTATATGCCCATCAACAGATGACTGGATAAAAAATGTTATATTAGTATTACAGTGGAGTACTATTCCACCTTAAAGAAAGATAAACTTGAATGATTCATAGGAAAAAGGATTCACCTTGAGATCATAATATTCCGTGAAATAAATCACACACACACACATGTTTAGTTCGTCTTATGTGAGAAAACTCAAATTATAAGAACAAAATATAAGGTAATAGGATGTAGGAAGATGGAACTTTGTCAAATGGGAAGGGGCTTAAGAGGTGAATGAAGTGAAGAAAGAGGGGAGGGAAGCAGGACACAAAAAGGAATTAAAGTCATGTACGGACGGTACCAACTCCACACAAGGTAGCTAAGTGCTATGTACTACAAATGTGTACTGAGAGAAGACAAGCCAGCACATACACAGGTGAGTGGCATAATGCACCCAGTAGGCTTCCAGAAGCTTGCATTCTGTGTTAATGGAAGTTGACATGTGTTTATGCACCACTGCATTGGTATACGTATGTTGCATATCTTTAATTGTCTGTGTTCTTCCTGGAGAAAAGATCACTTAAGTGACATGTTTTAGGGGAACAATATTCTATTGCTTGGATATTGCATCTTCAAATGAAGTTATAATCTGATTTATAAAACTAGTGAGTTGATGGCTATGAAGGATACATTACAATTTTAGGGACATATGAAATGTTCAACTATTGATTACAAACGATGGGAATCCAGCAAACACCAGGTGACAAATGTGAAATTTGTGATATTAATATGAAGAAAATTGTCTTTTTTCTTTTAAGTAAAGACAGTCTCTAAGACTCCCAAGATCTATTCATCTGCCTACTAGACACTGTCTCTTGACTTTTTCTGGTCACTATTAGTTTTCTGGACACAGATTCTCTACACAACAAAGGTTATGCCACTGCTCCCAGCCTTGCCTGTAGAGTGGATCCCTTCAAAGAGTCCCTATCCAGAAAAGATTGATGGTTCCATACTTGCCTAAAACATTACTTCCTTTCTGTTGACCTTCACGTAAATTTTGTCTCCTTCAAAGTATCTTTTCCTCTAAGCAGAAAGTTACTCTTGACCCCCATGAATTCCAAGTGCACTTACTCCTCAGTATTAATAAGTTAATACTCCACCTTGTCTATTGCCTACAGAAACAAGACTAACTCTTCCTTTACTTAGCTGCTGTGGCTCAGGGTGTTCAATATAAATTAACTCATACAAAATACAGTTAAGAAAGGAAATCTCCTCTAAAGAGCCTATGGTGCATGCCAAAGTAAAGAGAAATAATTTTCCATTTATTTGTCACTTGAGTTACATTATGGCTTTGTTTTTATCATCACCAGTTTTGTTATTTACCAGATAGATCTTTAAAGTTTTGCTTTAATTTGGAAAGACTATAAGCTGTATTTCTAATTTCTCTTAATTCTGTACTGCTGGCCACATGGCTTTCTCATCAAGGGACAAAATGAACATTTGTTAATAGTCATAATTGTTAGACAATTAATGGAGTGGTAGACTAATTTTACAAGCCATTAGTTTTAACTAATTCAGTACAGTATTCATCTATTTAAATTACCTAAACAAAATAACTTTCAGAGAGCTACCCAGAAAAGGGTCTTAATGACATAGCCCTGTGGTAGCTTGATTCTACAATGTTATAGAGCAAATAAATTCTGGAGTAAGATTGACAACTTATTGCTTCTAAGTGACCATTTTACCCCACTATACTTTATTTACCCAAATCTTACACTTTCCATAAACATTTATACAACTGAGCTGCTTTCATTTGTGTGCTGAAACGTTATGTAGTGATAAACAAGAAGACAAGTTACATAAGAGAATTAAAGTCAGCACATGATCTGCACCTCTTATGTATCATCTGATTCTATTTTAACTTGTGCACACTAGCTCTATATGTGAAGTGGCTTAACTTGCTGAGAACTGTTTTTTCCATAAAATCATATAATTAATAATCCTTTCTTAAAGACTTGATTTGAGAATTAAATGTGAATATATAGACAAAAGCACCTTGGACAGTTCCTACAGCACAGCCGACTCTGAACACGGGGCATGCTATCCCCTTTCTTACTATCTTTTCTAGTACCAACAGGTTTTCATTTCCTAGAATCTCTAACTCTTAGAGACTTGTATTTAACTTAAAGTAGTTCAAATTTGTGCATTTTAATAAAGAGTTTGGTGTTAACTTTTTGGCTTCCAATTTTGATGGAGAACATACATCTACTCTCTAGTGGCCTAATAATTTAAAAAACAATTATATAGACATCTGATTCACCAGGGCCTGGAATTCTGAAGATGCAATGAAGGTCATAATGCAAATGAAGGTTATGATAGCAGAATCTTAAGCTCTCTAGGTTGGAATAGTGAGTTGACATCAACAACATTGTTAAGAATACCCTGCTGGCTTCTAAGTATGTGAAGGTTATCATTAATTCAGCTACAGAAAACCCAACTTCCTCTGTATTTCACCAGAAGATTTAATTTTTTTTAGTACATGAAAAACATTTCTTTAAAATTTTTCAAGTCTTTAAAAGATCAACAGTTTCAATTTTAAGTATTTTTTTCATATTCTCCACCATGTTTTAAATATTTAGGCCTGTGTTGGGCATGGAAGGTGGTGGGTGAAGTTGGCATATCTATACTTAAAGTTTGCTTTTAGACTATGTGCCATAAATAAGGACAGTTGTTGGATTTATGTAGTGATACTTTGGCAGATATAGTCCCTGCCTACACAGGAGCTTATGGGCATATTATTAACAAATTAACAATACAGAAATGACCAAACACAAATAAGAAAAGCAATGAAGAAAAACAAAGTCGCAGACATCTCACTAAAGATAAACATACCATCCAAAAGTTCTTCTTTTCATGGATTTTACTAATCAAGGATATACTCCTATGGTCCTCTTAGGTTTAGATTCATGCTACAAGACATAGCAAATTGAAACTTGCACCAAAAATTGGTGACAAGGTATTCTTATTTTCAATGTAAATTACAATAGAGGAGATCCTTATAAGAATTGTCATGGCCTAAACTGTTTTTGAAATAGGAAAGCTTCTATGGACCACAGATTAAAAATTCTAACATAGAATAATAGACTGCTGGTTTTCAGAAGAAAGGTAGGAAATGTGCCTGGAACCACACCCACTAATGGTGTCAACATTTTCCTTTTGCTAGAACTGTGCCCGCATGGCTGCATAGGGCAGCATGATGTGGCCTCCACTCCTGCTGTCAATCCTAGGCCATGACCATGCAGAACCTTTACACCAGCTGTCATAAGACCAGTCTCAAACCTATACCTCTTTCCCAATAGAACAAACTAAGATGTTTGCCTGGACCTTCCTTCTTATGCCTGTTAGACTAGCAGGCTCCACCATTTCAGCAAAAGAAAATTGGTACCTTTTTAGGAAGAGCCTCGGTCTTGCTCAGATGAAAGTATGATGTCAGGGTGAGGTGACCTTGCTATTAATCAACTTTGCTTTACAGAAGATGACCCAGTTGTACTTCTGTTCTTTTAACTCACTTTTAGGCAATGATGAAATTCAAGCTTTACTCACCTAAAATCTAAGCAGACCTTTTTAACCATGCTAAAAGCTATACCACTTTCGTGCTACAAATGGAAACTGAAAACAAGTAATGTGTTTTTGGTAAACTGCAGCATCTTCTCCTCTGTCGGTGTGAAGCCTGAACATCTCTTCATGCATATAAAGCTGAGAGTTCAAGTTGGGGAAACTTGGAGTTATTGGAATGCAGCAGGGCTGACTTAGTGCAATTTGCTTTTAAGTTCATTTAAGTGAAAATTGGCTTTCAATAGTCAAGATTGAGGAGAGAAGAGACTCAGGATATACCTGTCTAATTTAGCACATTGTAGAACACATTGCTGTCACAGACAATTCCTACAATGTCCTGACCAACCTTCCAGGCTACTCAAGTCTCACTTCCTTACATGATCCTCACTAGTGCTTTTCAAATGTAGTGGGTGTCTTTGCTTCTCCCAGAGATCCTTGTACTTACTGTTTTCTCAGGAAATGTGCCTTTACAACATGGCATTCATTTTAATGATAAGAGACAACTTTATTCTTTTGAAAATCGATTGTGTTTTGTTTTATGGTTAAAAATGTTAACCTATACAAGTAGCTCATTACTGTTTTTTAATTGTGAAATATTGAAAGGGCACATCATCTTTTGCTGTTGTTCTTTAAGAAATGGAAAGAAAGGGCAGGCCAAATAGCTCAGCAGAGTAAAGCACCAGCCTAGGCAGAGTGCAGTGGCCAGGGTTGATCCCTGGTGTGTCATGCCAGCCCTGCCCCCAGGGTACACTGAGATGGTGAATGACATTGGGCAGGGTGGCTCCTGCCTGTAATCCCAGCACTTGGGAGGTTGATAACAGGAGGATCACTTTGAGTCCGATCTACGTAGTGAGACTCTGAACACCCTATAGCCCCTGTACTAAATACAAAATTAATTAATTAATTAATTAATTAAACAAAGAAAGAAAGAAATGGAAAGATCATGGGCCACCATATCAGCTGGATTAAACTTCATACTTCACTTTGGACACTTGTTCGCTATGAAACTGTGAGCAGTTTCTTTAACCTCTTTGCATTTCAGTTATCCTTATTTTTAAAACTGAATCTTCCTAATAATATCTTGTGCAAGCTGAGTGCTTAATGTAATACGTATTGATTGCTTAGCCCGGGATACCTAAGTTGCCCAATTAATGGCAGCCAGGAGCAGAAGTAGACCAGTAGCAGCAGCAGGGGTACTTTGCATCATGAGTCATCTTCCTACAAAGGACTGCTTTTGAGAAAAAGAATTACATTATAGTTTTCTGTAGAATCGCTCAGCATTTTTGCAAGGGGTGCAAGCACCACTTAGTAAATATCCATTAAAATGTACTGACATGAATAAGTTGAGTTTTAGTAAACTTGAACAGCTAGAATAACGAAATAAGAGCTAAGGTCATCACCTATTCTGAGGAATGAAATGTGTTACATGCATTGGCTGTTTCATTAGGAATATAGAAATAGGGGCAGGGAATGCAGCTCAGTGATAACACAGGAGGCCCTGGGTTTGATCCCTAAGACTGTAAAAAAAAAGGAAACAAAACTTATTCACAGAGTGTTTGAGTTAGTGTGGAATGAGGGCAGGAGGGAAGGAAAGGGATAAAAGAGAGCAGAGTAAATGAAGCTGGCCCATTACAGTGTGGGCAAAAGAACAAAATACAGCGACCAGTGAGAAGGGAATTCATATTTGATGGGTACTATCTTTCAGTACATTACATTTTAAAAAGTACCTTCTCAATATTCATCTTTCTTCATCTCCTCTGCCACCATCTAGTCTATCTGTCTGAGAAATTTAAGTCCCATTAGCCTTAAAAATAAACAACTTAATTCTATATTAACTCTCCTTTAAATAAATGAACTCTAACTGAAGGTCATATGTGGGGCTATCTGGCCCCAAGTGTCCCTGTTCTCAATGCCATGCCCCTACCCTCTGTCCAGACAGCTCAGGATTGCTTCTCCATGCCACCTGCCACCTTCCCCTCAATCTGATATGGTGATGCATAATTTATCATTCAAGGTGGGCATACTTCAGTCTGAAAGTAGGGGCTGTTAATAATTTCCACAGAACAACAGGCCACACTAACACTGTCCTGAGCAAAACTGAATATTTGGTCACACCAATTCAGAAAAGCTGGCTAACATCAGAACTTCTGAGCTCTCAAGCATTTACAAAGCCCATTATTATGATACTTGAGCTACTTACTCTCCACGTGCTCATGGTGAGATCATCAAAGCTCTCCATGTCTCTAAGTCATGCAGACATCTTATTGTTCATTTTGTTAAATTCCCATTTCATGATTTTAATCATGTTTTCTTCCTTTCTGATACTCTGTGTTGCCCTCTCTCCTAGGATAAAACAGCCAATGACTTAGCCTTCAATAGCTCTCATTTTTCCAACATGTGATTTCCTCCTCAACTTTTAAATACTGGAATCTCTTGGGGCTTGGTCAGAGGCCAATTTTGTCCTTTCTTCTTTTCCTCTTTTTCCTCCCTCACTTGTCTTCAAAATTTAATTTCTTGCAACGTGCTCTCACCCTGGTGAACCTCATCTGCCCAGATGGCTTCCTGGAGACTCTTTACATTACTTGACATCCAATTTACATTACCAGACCAGATCTTTCATCTGAATCCCAGGCCAGTTGATTACTCAACAGTGTCACTTGGATACATCATGGGTACTTTGATCTCAGTAAGCCTAAAATCCTCTCCTTCCATCCCTAGTGACTCAATTTCTCCTAATGACCATTGGCTCCATGAATGGCTCTGTTCTCTACCAAGTGTATAAGTCAGAAGCCTCCTCCTTGTCCTCATCTATCCTATGGAAGTAATTATCAACATTAAGAGTACCTTCTAACTAAGCACCTGCTTACTCAAACTCAGGGACAGGGGTTCTATTCCTGGCACCACATGCTACACTGGGTTCAATCCCTAGGTGCACTGAGCTAATGCCCAAGTCCAGGCATGGGGGCTCATGCATGTAATCCCAGTGCTGGGGAGGCTAGGAGCTAGCTTGGAGGTGTAAGCGCCTGCCTGGCAAGTGCAAGGATCTGGGTTTGATCCCCAGTACCTCATGCTGTGCTGGCCCCGCGCTGTGCCGCCCACCGAAACCATGCCTGGTGACTCACACCTGTAATCCCAGCACTGTGCTGGCTGAGACAGGAGGATCACTAAAGTCTGAGCTGTGTAGCGAGACCCTGTACCAAATAAATAAATCTTTTTTTAAAAAAGTACCTTCTCAATATTCATCTTGCTTTATCACCCCTGCCACCATCTAGTCTAAACTTGTCATTTCTGCCCCAAATATTGTAGCAGCCTCTAAACTCTCTCCACATTCATTTTCATCTTGACTTAATTATTACCTTGTAACATTGGCATCTTTCTTGTTTTAGCTCCTCTGTCTTTTTTCTCTCATCCATGAGCTCTACAAGTGTATTGGGTTTTCATTTTATCTTCCTTCTTGATTTAGAAGCTTAGAATGTTCTCCTAAAGCTGGATATCCACCCTCTTGGTCTCAGATTTAATGTTCTTTCTTAAGCAGGCTTTTGGGTTTCCCAAACTAGTTTGAGCCTCCCTGACAAACATTTTCATGGCTCTTTATAACCTTCTTTTGAGAAATTTATTAAAATTCCTATCCCACTCTTGCTTTGCAGCATAACATTACTCAATTAAATACATACTGACATTATTCTGTCACAATTGTCTTGAGCAGGCTGCACAGTATCGGTCAAAGCCGTTATTAACATCCTGTGGCCAGAGGTCCATGATCTTGTAATTTCATAGTTCACTTCTTTTGAACTTGATGTGGCAGAGGATTACAGTAGCACAGTTTGATGAGACAACAAGAGGCTAGCCCAAGAGAAAAAGGACATGAAAGTCTTCCTACTTCGTAACTCCAACCTCCCGATCTAATCAGATATGACGGAAGCAGACTAACATGAGTTGCTGATTTGACAGCAATGAATAAATCAGGAAATGCATGGCTCATGCTGAATAAAGTCAGGAGAGCCACCACTAGCAATGTGCTGTACAGTCAGGGTGAGAAAGTATGCAAAGAAGCGACAGGAGACATGGCAGACCCCAACCCTTCTCTTTTATACACACTCCCCTAATCCCACGCTGTTGGTAACAGTATTGTTAAGGATAAATGATGGCAAAATACTTCTGCAAGAGAGAACTTTAAAGTAACAAAACAGGTTTCATACACAGTTGGTAGAATTTTGTCTTTACTTGATAGTTATTTCCTATACAATGATTGCAGTTTGAATTAACAGTTAGTTTTCACTGGATAATTCATCTAATCACTCATATTTCATGTTCTTCCTACTTCTTAGTATTGTAAAATCTCATTTGTGGGCAATTAAAGTACTCTTTTATGTATTAAAGTTACATATTCTGTTCAAAAACGCTTTAAATGTTCATAGCTCATGAAATATTCTATTTGCATGTCAGGTTAATAGCTACCAAAAATTGATGTGGTATATAAGTTGAGCTCTACTTTGATGTCAGTGTTCTCCAATTCATAGTCAACTCCTCTAGAATAGCCAACAACGTCAGAGGGTCTCTGTCAAAATGTCCTGGAGAGTCTTCTGGCACTGGGGATGGTTGGACGATGGGAGTACACAGAGCTGCACTTCTAAGATCAAAAGAAGTACATTCTCAGATTGAAAGCACAGTAAATGACAATATGAAGTTGGTTGCAGAAGGAGGAGGTTATGGGTAACCAGGGAGATGAACTGTGTACATCACTCAGAGGTGTTTCTATGTTGTGTTGCATGTCCTCTGAAGGCAAGAACTGTTAGTGTTTTTATCAAGTTCTATTCTAACCAAACCATTAACTAAAGTAATAAGAGCTTGAGAAAAACACGTAATTCATTTTATAGCTGCTGCATTGAAAATGAGTATAGAGGTAATTTTGTTCACTTTCTCATGGGTTATCTATTTAAAAACTGTAGCCAGGTTATATGGAATTATCTTGATTCATGCTTGAAGCCATAAAGACATGATTTTTGGATGTTCAGAGATGACTAAAACACTGTGAAAAGAACTGAAATTATTTAAATAGGTAATGAGAAACTGAGAGATGATTTCATCACATTTAAAATAATGAGTCCAGTGTATAAGTAATGTTAACAATTACTGACACATGAGACATGTAGTTACTTTGTTGAGCATGCTGGATTTAATAGGATATGAAAGCAATTCTATTCTGTGGCACTCTTCTCTTTTAAGCTTTCTTATTTACTGAATCTTTACCCATCTCAGACTAAAATAGTAGAGAATCACCATAGCCAATTTGGTACAATATCACAAATTATGGACTCTTCAATAAAATAGAATATCTCCCCTTGTCCAGCCTCTGGTGACACTGATCATTTTTTCCTCAACTTCTTTCACTTCTGCTTCAGCATCACAGGGTTACAGAGGTGAGAGTGTTAAGAAGATAAGGCAGAGGATAACTGTGATGGGCTACAGAATGTACTACCTTAAGCTATTGCACCTTGGTGCATGGAACATTTAAAGCTGAGTAATTGGAGAAAACAAAAGAACAAGATCACTCTAGCCTCTCTACCTTCTTCCCCTGAAGCAAATTATAAATATAGGATTTTCTGACCTTCCCTTGAAGCAGGTCATCCAACTGTCTTCTGAGAGGGTCCCTCCCTCTACCTAGAGTTCAGTGTCACTCACTACCCATGGACTTCCAAGCACTTTCCCTCTCCCATAACTGATGAAAATCCAAAAACAAGTGTGTGATCACTTTTACTGAATATATTTGAGAAGAGTCAAGAAGGGAATGGAAGTTCAGGGAATAGCAGTTAGGACAAACCTTGAAACCTATAAGTAAAGTCACTATCTTGTCTATAGATGCTCTTGCCCCATCTTTTTTCTTCCTCTTCCACTTCTTCTTCCTCCATCTCTTCTCTTTATCTCCTTCTCCCTTTTCCCACATCAAGCCCAGGGTCTTGCATGCTGAATAGATGGTCTACCACTCAGGCACTGCCCTAGCCCTGTACTTTCATTTCAAATGACATTATGTTTTCTGTTTACTGCAGTCTGTTTTGTTTTTTATGACAGAACCAAACAACAAGCAAATAAAAAAAAATCCCTGTGCTCAAAAATTTTTCTTCATTGTTTAATTCTACTCATCTAGTCCTGTGCTTTCTATGGTCTCCTTCATGCCTCTGCCTGATGAATAACTTCATTCAACTAGAGAGAAAGATCCAGGATTTTCAAGAAGTAAAGAACCAGAATTTGTTAGAAAGGTCAATGGACTGTAGAAATCCTTCCCACTGGAGGAAAAAAGGTCCCTTGACAAATTATTTCTTCCCTCAATTGTTCTTCCTAAAAGGCTATACAATCTGAGACCTTAAACTAAACCCTGGCTATATTCTGGTCAGAAGTAGCCACTTAATCAGAATATTACAGATGTGGTCTTTGAGAGGTTACCCTACCAGATCCATATATCTTAGGAATCCTGTGCCTCTGTTATAGATATGAAAGAAAGAAAAGAGGACTTTTTGAACCCATATGTTCTCTAAGTGTCTTGTTTTCTCTGACAAAGACTCTCCTGCTCTTTAGGGACTGGGTCATATTTACTTGATAAGGCATCAGCAGTTTTTTGGTGATAAACCAGTCTCTAAAGTATTTGCAAAGCTTTCTTTCTCTTTTCTTTGGGCTAATTAACTTAACAACCCTCAAATTGGTCTCTTCCTATTGTGTTCCTTCCCCAATTCAGTTAGGAAATGTAGATTAGGAAGCAGTTTAAAAGTTTTCAGGAAGCTGAAACTCTATCATAATATACACAATGTATGCATTTGAAAAGAAAAGATCTGAGTATTATCTTGTTGCTAATTTTCTGCTTATAGTATAAGGTCACACAAAAAACATTAATGATGAGAGATCTGGGAAAATTCTCTTGGTGGCTTTTTTGAATCTGAAAGACTACTTTTATAGCTGAACCAGAAGATATGTGAGCTGAGCTGTCCATAATTTCTTTATCTTAATGAACATTTCTTGTGATTTAAGCATAAAACATTTTTTGAGAAATAGAGGTTATTAACTAAAAAATGTTATGGAGAAAATAGTTCGGAGGATAATGCCTGCAAATAAAACCTGGAAATAGGAGTAGAAAGAACAATCCTAACATTTTGCTTCATCTTCAATTGTATCTTTCAGTCCTTATAACTTGACCACCCATGTCGTGAAGTCTCCACAAGGAGCTTTTATTGAAAATGAAGATGGAAACAATGAAGTAATTCTGCCAGCTCACCTCTATAATTTAAAATGGTTTACTCAAGTGTGTTATTAAATGTCCTGTCCAGAAAAATTTCCTCTGATTCAAACTATGGGATCATTAGCACATTCTCTAGGAAGCTCTTTGAACAATAATGGCCTTTACTACAGGAATGCTTTCCTGAAGGTCAGCCAAATTTTCTCATTTCTTATCTGAATCCAAGGGTTTGGTTACAATTTTTCTGGCTCCCCCCAAAATGTGCTCCCTTTCAATCTATGTGGATAATACTTTAAGATTCAACCAGCATTGAAATATAGGTCTCAAACAAATATTGGTTTAATGTACATACCTAGGTAAATACACAGATGAATGTAGGAGTTATTTTTTTCTTTGGTTTATCAATTCATTTTTTAATTAATTTTATTGAGAAACAAATAGCAATGAGACAGTTTCAAAACCGATTAGTAGAACAGTTTCAATAATTAGTACATTGCATATTGTTGTCTTCATAGTGATCATTCATAGTACAAGAGGCAGACTAATATTCTGTCCAAATACTACTATTACAGGGGCCGGGGAGATGGTTCAGTGGAATAAGCGCTTCCCTGGCAAGCACAAGGGCCTGAGTTCAATCCCCAGTTCCGAAAAAAAAAAAAAAAATACTACTACTACAAATCTTTCTTCTCAAAAACATTTTTTTTGTTGGAACCAGGGATTGAACTCAAATCCTTGTGCTTTCCAGGCAAGTGTTTATTCTACTGAGGTATCTCCCTGGCTCAATTCACTTTTTAATGGTCTTTGGTAGGGAGTAGAGGAAAAATGGCATTCCCTTAATAGCCCATGATTACCACTTCTGTGTCAAATCTGTTAGGAGTTATCTTTGAAACAGTGATAGCACATGAGTTTGCTAGAATTCTTGCTAGAAGTGTCATCTAAGTGGCTCAAATAATACAAAAAGATGGTCTCACAGTTGTGGATGATGAAGTCCAAAATTAAGATATCATACAGGCTGCTTCTTTATGGCTGTAGGGGTAATTCTGATACCTTTACACTAGCTTTTATGATTTTCTGGCCATTTGGAGTAGGGCATTTTGATTTGTAGATGCATTACTTTCATCCCTGCATTCATTATCACAGAGTGTTCTCTTGTGCAGGTAAATCTGTGTTCAAATTCCCCCTTCATGAGGGTAATCAATGATACTTGATGATGAGACAACCCTACCCTATGATAATCCCATTTTAGTTAAATTAATTACACCTACAATAACTGGTATTTATAAATAAGATTGCAGTTTGAGGCACTGTGGGTCAAAAATCAACATATGAACTCTGGAGGGATATAATTCAATTCATATTTCCTAGGAATCCTCTCTGCTACCTCCTTCTTCCTTATTCACCCATGTCTAAGTTGTCAATAAAACCATCTAGTTTATCTCTTAATCATTTTAGAATCTATTTACTTTTCTGCATTTGTTATCATCTCTCTAGCCCAAGCAATTATGATATCTTGATCACCTCCATAGCATAACTAGTCTTGCTCCCAATTTGCCATATTCAAATTTATTCTCCATATTAAAGCAGCTGATATTTTTAAAAAGGTAAATCTGATCATGTCACCCATGTCTTGAACCTGCCTATGTATTTGTGTTGGTCCTATACCTTATTCCCTGCACTGCAGTTACACTGGAACTTCTTTCAGTTTCTTTAATATATCAAACCCCAAGTTGCTGAAGGACCCTTGCACATGTTACTCCCCCTGCCTGGAATGCTTATCTCTTCTTTCTGACTTGGATAACTCCTGGCTTCAGCCTAGAGATCATTTCCTCAGGGAAGCCTTTTCTACACCCCCCAATATATTGGCATGCCATTATTTAATTTCATGGAATATTTTGTAAGTACTAGCTTTGCAAAAATGGAATTAATTGGTTTTCTTACTAGATATTTGTTTAACTTACTAAATTATCTAGTGACTTGAAAGTGAAATTTGCATCAGCATTAGTCTAGCACACACCCTGATAGAATTATTTTGTAATTGGTCATGTATATGAATCTAAGCTCTTCAATGGGTTTAATATAGCCTGAAAGCATCTCTGAGTTGATTATTTCTTTATTCTTTGAGTATATACTTATGATCCCCTACTACACATAGCATTGCCTTGGGTATTTGGTACTTGTGATCAAGAAGATGGACAATCATGTCAGATAGTGATAAGAACTATGAAATATTTAATGAAGTAAGGGAAGAGAATAAATTGGAGCAGGGAGTGTGATCTTAGAGCACTAAGATAAGAGAGTGCTTCTCAGATGAGAACTGAATCTAACCAAGAACTATCTGCTAGGGAGAGAAAATAAAGAAAAGACTCAAGGTAAGAATTGTTGAAGGCAATAAAGTGTCTGAGAGGGAGACAGAGCAGTACTAGGAAAAAGTGAGAAGGAACCTGAGGCCCAAATAATGCAGGGCTTTGAATTCAAGTTCAAGTTTGGATTTTGTTCTAATCACAACAATGAGAATCCTGTGAATATGGTGAGAAGAACTCGGTTTGTGTTTAGGCTGCACTGGCTTCTCTGTAACAGAGATTATTAGGAGCAAGAGTGAAGGCAAGTCAACTGGTTAAATGTTTGTTTCACAGGTAAATATGCGAGAGGTGACAGTGGGTCACCAATCTTTTGATACACCACCAGCCAGAGATTCCAAAGCTAATCGTTTTCTCCAAACTTGCTCTCCTGATTCATTCTGTCTACCCAAACTTCACCCTGCAAAAGTCACTGGCATCTTGCTGCACAAAGCCAAGCTTGGGCTATACTAAAGGGCTCCTCCAAAACCTTTAGTTATCTCCAGTGGAATAGTTAGCTCAGTAAGTTGTTGAGCACATCCCTGTCTTTTCTCCCCCGAAACCCACAGCTACAGTAGAGCAATCTCCACAACCACAGCAAACTGGGCCTCAGTCTGCGTATCAGACCACAACTCTCTGGGCACCTCGAATGCCATTGTAATTCAGCTTGGCCAGGAAGAAAAAAGCTGGAGAACCTGATGCCAAAAGACAAATTATATAGCAAAACTAGTTTTGTGAATCTTACTTGGCACTATTTGCATTCTAAAACTAAACAGCAGTGTGCAACAATAGAAGGTTCTGGTTACTCTGACTTACTACATGGGCATGTTTTATTTATAGCCAGAGAAAAATAAAGGACATATAAAGAAAGAAAGTGAGATTTTAAAATAATCTTGTGGACAGTAGGTAGCATCTATCTTACTTGACTAGGGTTTGAACAGTTAGCCACTTGTGAATGCCTGAGATTCAACTACTTGCTACAAAAGTAGGTTATAGTTTGTGTTCACATCAAGTTAGGTTACAGTTAATTATGCACAAGCAATCCGTCAGACAAAATTAAAATATGTATGGAGGCAGCTTGAGGCCAAACTTAATACAATTTGACACTTATGCTGTGAGGGCTTAAGAGTGGGAAGAGAAAGAGGAGCTGTTTTATAGTAGCTTTTTACCTCTTTGTAAACTCAGTGTTCAGCAAAATAATGTCAAATATTTGTTGAATGGGCAAAATAAGAAATGATCAATCTATTTAGGGTCCCAAGAAGCCACACAGAAAAGTCGGGAGTTATGGTGAAATAAAACTGATTTAAAAAGAGCAGTACTATGATATGTGGACTACCCTCCTCCTATGCTTCCACCAAGGTACACAGGCTCAGTTCAGAATAACTATGAACTTGACTTTTCACAATTAACAGACTTTTCCTCACCCACCTCAAACTTCTAAACCATGAGAAGAAACCAACCTGTTACCACAAGCTGTACGCAAGAACTGAAAGAAAAACTTATAGCTGTGATGAGAGGATGAGGGACGTTTCAGGAGAGGCCAACTCATCAAACTCTCTCCCGCCTCTTCACACCAGGGCAGAAGCTTCCATCTTACCATTCTAGGTTCTGTGGTTGAGTGTTCTCTACACCTTTCCCTGATGAGTTCCTGCAGAAACTTCTTGTGGAAAGGTGCACAGAGGGACTCATGGCATTCCTGTTTCTTAAGCTGGGCACCTGGAGAACACTTCAGCAAAGAGAGACTTTGGACAAGTAGTGTATTCTTCTCCAGGTACAAAGTCCTCATTGGTGTGTAATGGAAAAGGTAGAATGTTTTCTTTGCTCATCATTAAGTTCATGGCTGAATATCCCATCACAAATTACAAAGTAAAAAGGGAAAATCATAATATTTTATTTCATATAATCTTTGGGTCATATAGGTTGCTTCAAAAGTAAAGGTTTTAAGACCAAGGGAAAATTTTACATTTCTATGGACAGTTGTGCAGAAATGTGACTGGGAGCAAACAACATGATCTATTAATAACAAACAGGACAAGGGGAGCTGCTTAGGAAAGCCTGCTTGTTCAGGTTCTTCCTGGCCACTCTGGAAGACAAACTTTCCCTCCAGGTACAGGGCATTATGCCTGCCAGTTGAAGATCTTTGGAGGAGGAAGAGAGAAAGTCATAGAAAGACCTCTAGATTTTATGGTCTGCTTAAGAGAAGAGTTGAGGAGAATTTCAGGTTCTGTGGTGCACTCCAGGGGAGATGAGATGGCAGAAATTCAGAATGACCTTCCTGATTCAGAAGGTGTTTTTGCATTTCCTTCAGTGTAAAATATTTAGTATGTCAACGTGATGTATTTGGGGGCAGTGCTTCCTATAGCTCTTCATCTGTAAAAGGGATCACTCATCTGCCTTTATCTCAGATGATAAATGGGTTAGCCATTAGAGGTGATATAAACTGCCATTTCTGAGCTGCTGGCAAGAGGAAGTGACATGGACACTAGAAGCACTTCTGGAGGCTCTGAAGCAGAAGTGGGTGAGACTGAGTTGCTGGGTGGAGCTGAAATTCACCAGGGTAGGAGGAATGCTCCAGCTTCCATTTGGATAGACATACTACTAATGAAATCATTTCAGGTTTTTACTACTTTTCATAAAACAGAATGCTAAATATCACAGTTTTGCAAAGCTACAAGTTTCTTTAAAAACAAATGCCTTTTATGTCACATACTAAATTTCCTTCCAAATAGATTCTTGAAGCAGATTTCTTCATTGCCCAGCATTGCTCCTGTTGGCAAAGCTGTTGAATTGAGAATTCATTTTTTAAAACATTTGGATGGACTCCGCATACTTTCTGATTTACAAAAGGGTACATTCAGAACTTTTGTCTCCTTTCCAAGTCAGTGTCTTAGGAACCAGCAGCTGCACAAACACAGAGTTCAGTTAACTGACACTGAGGATTAATGATATATGCAACACATGCATTTTAATCTTGTGAAAAGAAAGGCATATGTGCAAGTGTAAAGAATGATGATGCACACCTGTAAGGGACACTCTTGACAAAACTGAGGTATGTCAACTCAGAGGCATAATTTCAAGTCATTGGCCAAATATGTGGATGGGAAGAAATCCCATTTTTATCAGTTCACACAAAGGACAGAGCTGAATAAACATTAGGAAAGAAAAATTGAGGCGCTATTGTTCCTTTATGCAATGAAATGAACAATTTATTACAAATTTTACCACCTTACTTCATCTAGCCCCTCAGCAGTGCCAAATAATGAAGAGCTGCAGTGGGCTAAGGCATTCATTGTAATTTACTTTGCCTCAGGGAAGCTCACTCACTGTGCCAGCCAATTTTGCATTCACCTTGTTTAAAACAGCAGTTCCTCAAACTCCCACTTTGCCTTTTGGAAACAAGTTGTTAGCTTAAGTTCTTAGTAAGCTTTTTGAGAGCAGGGACCACATCACATCTACCTTCATATCTAACCATGTAGCATGGGGTTGCTACACTATGGGTGCTCATTCCAAGAAACAAATGTTAAATATTCCACTTAATAAGTGAATGTATAATAACAACAATACCCTTGACTGCATTCTCATTATCAAATAGTCAAAGATTGGACAAAATGATAATAATTGACAGTTACAATGTTGAAGAAAGGATAAACCTATTGAGGTTCCAAAGTAGTTGTGTCCACTCAGGTGGACTGTCAACTTGATTGACTTGGGATCTGTGTAAGGAATTAGTAAAGCATACTCCTGGGTGAGTGTAGGGGTGGGTGGTCCTGGAAACATGACCTTAGCTCCCATATCTGGTTCCCTACCTCTTCCCTGTCATGTTGTTCCCCTGCTCTGTGTCTAGAACACTAAGAATTAAGTGGTGTTTGACTTGTGCAACTGAAATTTTGTTCAGAAAGTCATTGTGTCCATCTGTGTCTTCAAGAGTTTTACCTATTTTATCTTCCAGCAGATTAAGTGTTTCTGTTCTAATGTCTAGATGTTTTATTCATTTTGTCTTTCGTTAGTGCATTGCTTTAGTGTATATATTTTAGTTTTATTCATATACGGGGCTAGGTTCAACCTTCAGCATGGGGATGGCCAGTTTTTGTAATACCATTTATTAAAGAAGATATATTTCCTCTAGTGGAGGACTCAGCCCCTTTGTCAAATGTAACATAGGTGAGTGTGCCTGGAGTTGTTCCTATATCTCCTATTCTGTTCTATTTACCCAGGAGTCTGGAGTTTTGTTTTGTTTTTTGCTAATACTATGCTATTTTTGTCAGTGTAGCTTTGAAGTCAAGGATTGTGATGTTCCCCACCTTGCCCTTGTTGCCCAGGAGTGTTATTGCTATTCTAGGTCTCTTCTAGGTCCATATGGATTTTAGGATTGCTTTATCCCAGTTCTATAAGGAATGTCATTAGCATTTGATTGGCATTTTATTAAAACTATGTTATAGTTTTGGAAGTAGAGTTGTTTTGACTATATTGGTTCTTCCAGTTCAGAAATAGGGCATAGCTTTCCATTCTGATCTCTTCAGCCTCTTTTTCTGAGTACTTTAGTTTTGATTGCAAAGGGGTTTTTCACTTCTTTGGTTAGGTTACTTCCTACATTTTTCTTTGTTTTTGACTCTATTGTGAAGAGTACTATAAATCCCCTCAGTGAATTTGTTATTAGTATACAGGAGCATTACTGATTTTTGACTGTTGACTTTGTATCCTGCTTTGCTACCAAGTTTGGATGTTAGTTCTAGAAATATTTGGGTGAAGTTTCTGGTGGTTTTTATTTTATTTTATTTTGGCACCAGGGATGGAACTTGGGACCCTGCACTTGCCAAGCAGGCACCTATGCCACTGAACTACATTTTTGGCCCTTGGTGTCCTTCATATAAGGGATCATCATATTGTCTGAAAATATAATCTAAATTCTTCCTTCTGTATTCATTTTATTTTTTCTTTTGTCTTATTGTTCTAGATAATATTTCAAAATCTATAGTAGAACAGAAATGGGAATAGCAGACATTTTTAACCTGCTCCTGACTTTAAACTGAAAACTTTCAGCTTCTCTTCATTTCATACAATGTTGGCTATTACTTTTGTCAAGGATGGCTTTCATCAGGTTGAAATAAAGACCCTATTCCTATTTTCTTCAGGATTTTGTGATGAGCAGATATTAGATTTTTGTGAAATGCTTTTTCTGTGTTTTTTGAGATGATAATGTGATTTTCTTTCTTGTTTCCATTTATTACATGTATTTAATTTGTGTAGGCTGAAACACTCTTTCATCTTTGGAATCCTACTTGGTCATAATGTATGGTAGGTTTGATTTGTTGATTTCTTTTTACCTGTAATTTATTAAGGATTTTTTGCATCTAAGTTCATTAAAGAAATTGGCCTGAGGTTTTCTCATTTGGTTTGGTCCTCTTCAGGTTTTGGAATGAGAGTACAGAATGACTTTGGGAGTTCTGCTTCCCCTTCAATTTTATTAAAGAGTTTGATGAGTGCTGGCATTAGATCTTCTCTAAAGTTCTTATAGAATTCAGTAGTGAGTCCATTGGGACCTGGGCTTTTTTACTTGGTAGTTTATCATTATTATTACTACTCTTTCAATTTCATTGAATGAAATTGACTTATTCAGAAGTTTTATCTCTTTTTGGTTCAGATTTAAGGTTCGTATGTATCTAGAAATTTGTCCATTTCTTTTTTTTTCCATTTCATTACAGTATAGGTTCTTAAGGTAGTTACCAATAATATTCTGGATTTGGACATCATCCATTGTAAATTGTTCTTTTTAATTACTAAATGCATGGATTTGTGTCTTTATTTTGGTAAGATTAGCTAAGGGCTTGTCTATTTTGTTTAGTCTTTCAAGAACAAATGCTGATTTATAGATTCATTGTATTCTTTTTAATTTCAATTTCATTCATTTGTGCCCAACATTATAATTTCTGTCCTCATATTAGCTTTGGGTTTGGATTGTTCTTGTTGTTCTAAAATCTTGGGGGGAATCACTAGGTTATTAATTAGAACTCTTGTTTGATGTTTCCTGGAATGAACTTTCCTCTTAGAACTGCTGTCTCCACATCTAATAGTCTGTAGAAAGTCACAATGCTATTATCATTCAATTCTCCAAACTGCTTAATTTATTGCTTAATTTAATTTGTAACTCAAATTGTTCAACACTGTTCAAAAGGTTATTATATAATTTCATGTTTGTGCAGTTTCTGGGATATCTTTTAACATTTATTTTTAGTTTCAGTGAACTATGATTCAATAATGTGCATGGTACAATTCTGATTCTTTTGAATTTACTTGAGCATGATTTATTAGTTACTATGGGGTTTATCTTAGACAAAGTTCCATGTGCTGCTAAGGAGAATGCATATTTTGTCATTGTTGGATGAAACAGTTTATAGATGTCTATGAAGTCCATTTGTTTGAAGATTTGGTTAAAATCTGATAATTCTTTGTTGAGTTTTTGTCTAATTGATCTGTGCATTTGTGGTAGTGTGGCATCGAGTTCCCCCTTACAATTGTATGGTGTTATATGATTTTTTGGTGTCCAGTTGTACTTTGTTGTTGTTTTGTTGTCCTTTTGAGACAGGGTTTTGCTATGCAGTTCAGGCAGGCCTGAAGCTCACTTTGTAGCATGGCCTGGCCTCAGACTCACAAGGATCTTTCTGCCTCTACCTGCCAAGTACTGGGATTATAGCAGTAGTGTTTTATGAAATAGAGCATGTAGGTATTTGGAGCATATAAGTTTACGATTGTAACCTCTTCTAGTTGAATTGTTCTCTTAACTAACATGTAGCGACATTCTCTGTTTCTTCAGATCAGTCCTAACTTGAAATCCAAATCCAGTTTGTCTGAAATGGAGATAGATACCAATTTCTACTTTTTCTAGGTTCCTATCAGACGGAAAAATGCTTTCCATCCTTTGATTTCTATTATTTACTGATTTTTAAATGAATTTGGTACAAGGCCTCACAATGCAGCTTGGACTTGTGGGGCCCTCCTGTTCTCAGAGTTCCCCAGAGCTCGGATTACAGATTTGTGCCACCATGGCAGAACTCTTGGCCAGCTCAGCACACCCAAGGGGTAGGGCTCATGCGGCAGGGATGTCGGGATTAGAACCCTGGTTCCTGTGCTTGCTTAAGCATGCACTTAGTCTGCTGAGCTATCTCACTGGCCCATCATCTTTTGATTTTTAACCTGTGAGTATCTTGAGTTAAATGTTTGTAGCATACTGCATATTGTTGGATTTTCTTTCTTGATTCGTTCTTCTAATCTGTGTTTTGGTTGGGAAATTGAAATAATGGACATTGATAGTTCTTATTGAGAAGTATTGACTTATTCCTGCTACTGCATTATTTTCCTGTTGCTAATTTCCTTATTTTTTCCCAACTTTTCTTAGCTGTTCATCCCACCAGGTGTATTAATTCCTTTTGATTTACTCACATTGCTGGTTTCGTTGTTTCTTTTTAAGACATCCTTGAAATTTTTTTCCTACTGCTGTTTTGTTGGTCCTGAATTTCTTAATATGCTCCTTGACATGGAAATACATGGTTCTTGAATTTAATTTATCCCACAGTTCTGGAAATAATGGTCATGTTCATGTTCATGCATGAGAAAGAACTGTGGTTATTTTATTGCTCAATGTAATTTGCAAACAAAAATAAAATTTTGCCAAATGCTTCTGTTAGGGAACCAAATAATTTGAAAAAAAAAAAAAAAAAAGAACACCACCAACAAAAGTTGTGAACCTAAGTACAACTGCACCTTATTTCACTTTTTTTGTGGTACAGGGGATAGCCACTAATTTTAAGGGAGAGTTTTGGAGGATGCATAAATTGAGATTTGAAGTTGCTATAGTTTAGGGCTCGAAACACTTCATTCCAAGTCCTTCTGGCCTTTAAGTGTGTAGAGAAGTCTGCTGGATTCAAATGGGTTTGAAAGTATGTAATTCAGTGCCTTTATCTAACAGCTTTTAAGATTTTGTGCTTGTGATGGACTTCTGGAATTCTGAGTATAAAGTGGTATGGAGAGGTTCCCTTCACTCATGGGCATTTTGTGTTCTACACGCTTCACTTATCCATGTGTTCATTGTTTCCTATATTTGGAAAATTTCTGACATTATTCTTGAGAACTGGTTTTTTCATGGCACTTATATTGTTTTCTGATTTCTCACAGTTATTCTTTGATTAGTCTTCTTTGCACCATGTAGCCATTTTTGGGTCCATTTTTTTTTGTTTCCTCTTGCTTTTAAGGTGTCTTTTCTGAAATCCTGTGCTCACATTGATCCATTCTGCTGCTAATACTTTAAACATGATTTAAACTCTTGAATTTTTGATTGAAATCTTTTTATAATGTGGAATTCTTTGATAAATTGGTCATTCATATTTTGTATCATTTTAGTTATCTCACTCTACTTTGTGTTAGTGTCTTCTGAGAGCTCCTGAATCTGTTTGGCTATTACTTGAAATCTGCTTAATTATATCTTAGCTAATACTGCTGAGTATCTCCTTGAACTATTTTCTAATCTTCTCAGGTATGTTTTGGAGTAATTCAGGTGTGGATCTTCTATTTTTCTGCTGTTTTTGGTACCCTTGGACTGGTTTCACAAGAAGGGGTTTGGGGAAGTGTTTTATTGCCTTTTATGTCTCATGTTCTTTTTTGGGGGGGTGCTGAGGTTTGCGGATTCTTGTAGTCTAGAGATTCTGTTGCTAGTAAAGAGATACCCTTCAGTTGCTTTGTAATGATGTACTTGGAGCATGATTAACTATAATCCTTTGTCACAGCCCAAAGATTTGATCACCTTGTTAATTTTATTTATTTATTTATTTATTTATTTATTTATTTATTTGCAGTCCCAGGGATTGAACTCAGGGCCCTGTGCTTTCCAGGCAAGCGCTAATTCTACTGAGCTATCTTTCTGACCCTACCTTGTTAATTTTAGAAGAGGAAGATTGTCTTGGTCACTTTTCTCTCATTGCTGGGACAAAATACCTAACACCCAAAATTAGGGGGAGTATTTATTTAGTTTACAGTTTGTGGAGGTCTCAGTCCATATCAACTGGCTTCAAGGCAAGGTAGCTATGGCAAGAGATAACTCAAGGCAGCAGAAGACAGCAAAGCAGCAAGAGCTGAAGGGGGAAAAGCAAGCCTCTTTCCCTCCCTTATATCCTTCCTTATATTGTATACCCAACCTTCCACAAGCTCAGAAAGTTTTCAAGGGACCCTGGCCTCCTGCTGAGTTGGTTTTAAACTCCTCAAGTTGACACAATATACCAATCATTACAAGGGTGCAGTGTAATTAGCCCAGCAACTAAGTTGTCTGGGAATGTACTATAGTACTGCCAATGTTACAAAGGTAACTTAGTGTTAGTTTACCAAGAATAGGGACAACTATGTGAAACTGCTAATATCAAGCAAAACTTGGTAGTATCATTTGATAAAAATTAGGTGTTAATATACCATAAGAGTCATTTATGTACTACCCTTAATTCTAGAGAATTATGATGTAAACATTAAGGAAGTCTAGGCATAAATTTACATCTACTATGCTCTAAATACAATAGCTATTTTTCTACTAATGGTAGAAAAGAATTCAACAGTAAATTTGCAGAGTTAACAATCAAAAGATTAACATTGATTTATGGTTATATTATTAAAAATTTAGGGTTTAAGAATAGGAGGATGCAAAGGGATACATTTTAATCTTTAAAGTGTAAGATATGAGAAGGTGGACAGAGAAGTAGTACAAGGGATCTTATTGGGGTGTAGTCAGTGTCCAATTTAAAACGCACTCCTGTTCTTGCCGGTTGAGAAAGGAGGCAGTCAGAGCCAGATCCATGCTGCATAATTACCAGAAAGCTGGCAGCAGGCTAAGGGCAGAGTGCCAACACTCAGACTTTCGCTTCCACAAAAATTCAGGCTGAACCTGACTTCCGGTTGTGGGGGTGGGGCTTGGGTCATTCAGTTCATAATGCTCTGGGTGTCTCCTGCCGATCTCACCCCCATTTGCTAACCACAGACATCTCCATGGCTGTCCCCCATTCTGACTGTGGGATTGTAGCACTGGGAATCTTAAGATGAAGTGAATCAATGCTGCTGCTAAGCTCCAGGTTCAGTTGGCCCCTCCCTATGAAGAACGGTCTTGGCATATGGGGACACTTGGACTGGAGTCACTCTGCAGCTGTTGCACCATACTTGCCAGTCCCTGGTGCATTTTTGCCTGAAGGCCTCTGTAGTCATCTGCTATCACTGTATCTCTGTAGATTCAATTTTCGTTTCTCATGAGCAGGATCCAGGGAGGAAATGCAGGTTGTCTCTTCTTTTTTTTTTTTTTTTCTGCATTGTGTTCTGTCTCTTTAATTTCTCTCTAGGCTCCCATTTTTCTAGCAGATCCTTCCTGGGTCTCAGGTGACCTTATTTCTCCTTCGTTTTTGCTTCATATAATATGATTCATGTTTATTCATTAGAAAAAGAATATTGGGTCTAGGGACTACACATAATGATTAAAATCTACAGGCTTTGAGATAATGAGTTATTTATTTTTCCTTTTATTTATCAGTAACTTTTGATTGCTTTAAAATGATTCTATATTACCAGAGACAAGAATATATTACCCCAAAATAGGACTGTGAAGCAGTTCAGGACGTGTGGTACTAAAACATGCCACTTTGGTATATTGATTATTTTGAGCTGAAAACAGTTGAAAAATAGCAAACACAAGGTGAGGCTTTATATTAATTTTTTGAATGTGCTTAAAGACAATCTTCTGACAGAAAAGTATTCAGTTTTTGTAGTATACTAAATTCCAGCCATACTACATGGTGGGACTACTGCAATGTACTCAACATATGCAGTAGTATAAGTATATACTTTACATACACATGTATATAAAGATAAATTCGTAAGACTGGGCATGGTGGCATGTGCCTGTTATATATATATATATATATATATATATATATATATATATATATATAATTTACATAGAAATGGAGTTAGAGGGAGGGCAACAAAAGAAAGTATTTTCTGTTAAGATCATCTTGTGCTGGACACATACACTAATCTTTGGAAGTTATTATAAAGCTTTATTTTTTATCTAATTTGCATTGGAAGTTTAAGCATATGTATTCTTTTGCTTATCACAGAATATCATCATGTGGTAATAATAGAAATAAAAGACACTTTTAGCTGACTGAGTCTATGATTCTGCCTGAATCAGAAGGAGGTCAGGGATATGATATGAGATTTTGACATAGGTCAGAAGCTTTTTAGATGAGGCCAAGAGAGCTTGAAATTTTTGTAAATGATCTTTTATTGCATTCCCCCCCAATTTCTGTGTTAACTGGTTGAAAACTAGCAGTTTTGGTTATACTACTTAATCACATTATTCTTCGTATATCTAAGTCTTTGTTATAAGCAACAATATACCACTGCTTTGTTGAGGTTTTTTTGTTGTTGTTGTTTATTTGCATTTTCCCAGTAGTCTTAACTTGTCTTCATATAATTAATTAGGGACTCAAGCTAGCGCAGTTTATACTACATGACCCAGCTTAGTTGAAAAGGACATTAGCTGAAGCAGAAGAAAGGATGCTGGCTGAGTCCTGAGTACTGGAACCCAGTCGTGACTGCTGGGACTGGGGGTGTGTCCTGAGGTATAGATCAAGGGCTAGCATGACAGGCATCATCTGTCGAAGGAAAAGTCACTCAGGGTACAATGCACTTGCCTGTCAGTATCCCATAGGCAAAGAGACAGGGCTTGTCAGACAGCTTTCTTTTACCTTCTCAGCAGAATATGTGGTGAAATGTGGCAGGTAAAGACACAGCTCATAAAATAAAACACACTGGCTTTGAAATGAGCACTTTCCACAAATCACTATTTATCAGGCCTCCTCAACAGAATGGTAGGCTTTCTCACAGCAGTTCTTTCCCCCTTTTAAGTTCAGCATGTTGTGAATTCTAAAAACCTATGCAGCTTCCATGCAGCCTAGAACATTCTCCTCCAATAACTCAGCTCCTGTGATGTATCTCTTCGGTGCAACTTTTGCAGAATCTTCTCAATAAATCAAGCATTGGCATACATTTTTATTCCTTTGGGTCATGCATTAAACATCCTCTACAACCTTGGGTTTATCTCAGTTGAAGCACTGACTGAGAAGAGAAGATCAATTGGAATTTGAGTAGGAATCAGTTTGATGCCTTTACATACGGAAGCATGTCAACAAACCTATGCTAGTGGTATCTGGACATGTTTTACTATCTGCTAGGCTTCAGTGTATGCCACTTTCTTTAAAAGATGTTATCATAAAACTTTTGCTTTTCACCATGATCTTAAAAAAGGGCCTGTACTCTCTTTACTCTATGTGATTTAGCAGATGACAAACTCAAGTCAGAGGTTTGCAATTATGCTATTCGATGATTAGTACCTATATTGCTCCCAAGCTGCCAAGTTGAAAAAAAGGGAAAGTTAGTTCCTTGAGGGTTCCATCAGAAGTAGCACCATGCTCCTTCTGGAAAGCCTTGGAAAGAAATTTAGATGGTTTCAGATATTTCCTTGAGAAATATTACAGAATGAATCTTCATGTTAGTTGGAAAAGGAAAAAGATATTCATATCATTTCTCATAGCTGTCAAAGTCACAGAAGTTATAGAAGTTGGATATCATTTTACTGCAACTGTGAAATACATCAGGGAAAAAGACCAAGTCTCATTGGTTTCAGTGAATATTGTTATTATTTTATTATTTGTTTTATTTATGTTTTCCCACATAGCAACACTTCCTTGCAGAATCTATTAAATACCTGCTGGTATATGACATTATAGTAATAGTCAATATTTTTGAGCACATGCCATATTCAAGGATCTGGTGTAAGCACTTCTCAAGTATTTACTGATTGAAATAGCTTCATTATAAACTTTTGAGGTGGATAGTATTATTATTGTATTGTTAGAAATGAAGAAATTGAGACATACAGAGTGAGTAAAGTTTAAGTATTCAAGGGCATCCTGCTGGTAAGTGACAGAGCCAGGATTTGAACTCGGATACTGTGAGACCAGAGTTCAGGCTTCGAATCACTCATCATGAGCCCTCTCAACCCTCGTAGCCCTTCTGGGAATGTGTAGTTCACAAGATTGTACCCAGACAGCATAATATGGAATCCACATCTATCACATGCACAGTATACTGAAGGCCCAAGCATAGATATTTTGTTCATATCTAAAATGTAAACAGAAATGAGGACAATGTTAGGGGCAAGATACAAATATAAATTCAGTTGACATATGAGAGGGAAGAATGAAATAATGATGGTTATAGGATGACTAATGATTATGATATTATGAAAAATTGATCTTTTCTGATTCTCAGAATATGCTGAAGTATCAAGTAAATTTGTATTTTTATAATATTTATGTAAGGTACAGTAAATGTTATCAATATATTCTTTAAATAGGTTGTCTTCTCTCTATTTGAAGAAATATTCTGGAAGAGTATTTTTCACAGTTGCATGAGCTTATTAGCAATAACTCACTCTGGATCAGTCTTAATGGGATTTTTTTCTCCAATTGACCTAATCTTTCCATGAATAAAATGACTGTATCTACATTTTGATTTATGACTAAAAATTGCTCAAGGGCTGTAAACTCCTCAAAACTCTTCCAAATCTTCCCCAGTAAAGCCAATATTAAATAATTCATGGCCATATCTGCCAGAATTAATAGACTTGTTAGGGAAAGATCATAAAAAGTTATTATCTTTTAGAATACTCAAAATTTCAAGTTCACATTTCTTTAACTCTTCCTCTTTGAATATGATCTTTTCCAAAATTAACTTCCATTCCTCTCAATTCTTGCAGCTCTAACAGAAAATGCTTCAAGCATTAATTATATTTGTAGTATGCATTGTCTGGCTTTTCATTTAGGAGTATGATGTTTACCCAGTTATGTTTTCATCATCTTGCATGTCATAATGCCAAGAAGTAAAAGTCCCTTTATTTCTTAGTACACTCAGTGTCTGCTGCTAAGTGGCAAGCAGGGGAATGAATGTATGACAAATGCCATGGATCTGACTTGCTGGTGCTGGTTGCTGATCTGCTGATGGTAGCGGGTGTAATTCTGACTGTTGGTCAGACTCCTGAGTTGAAAGACAGGAGGATAAGATTCTGCTTTCATTGATCCATAAACTTGAATGAACTACTTACAATTTCATTGTCTATACAAATGACGTAAGGGGAGGGCTTTTTGCCTAGATCCATGTTTCCCACTCTTATCTGCATGTAAAATCACAGTGGCAATGACTTTCATTTGGGGGATGATGCCTTTATATATGTGGACACCAGTTTTTAAACTACTTCTTGGGTAGTGGGTTTTTGTTTTTCTTGACTTTTTGAGAAACGGTTTCACTATGCAGTTCAGTCTGGCCTTGAACTCACTTTGCAGCCCAGGCTGGGCTTGAACTTGCAAGAATCCTCCTGCCTCAGCCTCTCAAGTGCTGGAATTACATGTGTACCACCATGCCCCACCTTTTGTTGTTGAGAAATGAGGCCCAGATGCTCTTTCCTAGGGTCTCAGAATGTCAGTGAGATGCAAATAGTCCAGGGTAAGTCTTATAACTGTTCCACCAGCATTCACCTCCAAGTTCTATGGATTTGCTTCATTAAACTTTCTACACTGCTGTGAACTAAGCTACTGCACTGCAGATGGTAATTTGTAACAGTAGTTTCATGTTTGGAGTGCCTGTCATTCTGGTAGTCTGAATATGGGCAGCTTGTCATGACATGCCACTTACTGCTATGACGTCTCTTGGGTAGGTGGTTGTTCAAGAAGAAGGGGGTGGTGAATGAAAGCAAGAGACAGGAAAAGGAATATTGTGGGACTGTCCT
>NW_004524614.1:11940187-11948909 GCF_000260255.1 Octodon degus
TCATTTTGGTCCCTCTCTAGAACATCTTTCAGGAGCCTGTGTAGGGTTGGCTTTGTCACCATGGAATTCTTTAGCTGTTCTTTGTCATGAAAGTATTCCACTTCTCCATCAAACTTGAAAGAGAGTTTTGCAGGGTATAGTAGTCTGGGCTGGAATTGGTTTTCATAGAGGACTTAAAGTACTCTGCTCCATGCTCTTCTTGCCTTTAAAGTTTGTGAAAAGTCGGCTGTAATTCTGATGGGTTTCCTTTGAATGTGATCTGCTTCTTTTCTCTGGTGGCTTTCAGTATATTATTCTTGTGCTGGATTTCTGGGATCTTGACTATTATACGTCTTGGTGTGTTTTTAATGGGTTGAGGTTACTTGGGGTACTGTATGCTTCAGTTACCTGAATATCAGATTGTTTCCTCACATTTGGGAAGTTTTCTGCTATTACTTCTGCCCATATTTTTTTTAATGTCATTTGTATTGACTCCTTCTTTCTCCTTACTTACTCCTTCTAATTGATGCCTATTGATGCCTATTAGTCTCACATTGTTTATCTTTGCATCATCTTGCAGGTGATGGATATTTTTTTCTGCATTCTAGTTGTTTTTAAGAGATCCTTTCTTACCTTTTCACTAGCTGCACCAGCGTCTTCAGGATCTGAAACTCTGTCTTCACATTCACTTAAATGGTTTTGCAAGCTTGTGACTGAGACTTTAATTTTCTCTATATCTCTTTGACTCTACTTTATGCGATCTATTTCTTTCTTGTATTGCTCATTCAAGGAATTCAGCATTTTTCTAATCTACTCTATTTTTTTAATCAATGTCTTCTTTAGAAGCAGTTATAAATTCTTTTACTGCAGTGCTTTTTTCAGATTGGGTTTCCTCCCTATGTTTCTGTAGTTGCTTCTTTACTTCAGATGCTATGAGTTCTGAGAACTCTTTTTTTTATTTCAGAAAAGAATTCTGCTGTGAGTTCCTCCATAACTTTCTGCTGTTGCTTATTTACTATCAACACTATTAATTTGTACATTTGAGTTGAGCTAGAAGAAAAGAATTCCACTCTGAGTTCCTCTATGACTTTCTGCTGTTGCTTATTTACTATGGATGCTATTAATTCATACATTTGAGCTGAGCTAGTGTCCTCTGTACTTGTTCTGGGTGGGCATTGGGTTTCCTCCATATGTTTGTGCATTTGATTCTTTACTGTAGATGTTATTAAATCAGGGATTTCTTTTTTCATTTCCAATCTGAGTTCCTCTATACCTTTTTGCAGCTTTTTCTTTATTTCAGAAGCTGTTGATTCATTGCTTTCAGCTGTGTGATTCCCAGTTTGTTCTCTGTTAGTGTCCTCTGCACTTGTTATGGGTGGGCTTGGGTTCTGAAATTGCATTTTACTCCTTTTCATTGTCATTTTGTGTAGCACTGTCTTCTGATCTTTGTTGTAGATCTTTGTTGCAGTTATAGCCTTAGCACCTACTGAAGTTCAGGTGTAGATCTACAAATTTGGATTTATCCAGCTGTGCCTGGCTTGGGTCTGGCTACTGTGCTCAGTTCCTTCCTGTTGCTGCCTTGTGGGTGAACCTGTTGTGCCCCTCTGACAAGATGTTCTGCTCCTGGACTAGTTGGGTGATTCTGTCCCCTACACTCTCTGCAGGGATTGCAGCTAAAAGGTTTCACCCCAGGCCTGTTTGCCAGGCCTGAGCTGAGTCTGGAGGGGACAAAGTGTAGTGGGGGGAGAGGCAGCTCTCTCACACACTTACAGGGCCTGGACTAGGACTGGATCTGGGGGTTCCTGGAACGTGACAGAAATTCCTACTCTGTGGGCGGGGTGAGGGGGTACTACGGAGTGATGAGGGGCGTCCCAAGAGGGGGAAAGAGAGTGTCACCCATGCTGAGCCTGGGCTGGGACCAGTAGGTCATGCCAGCACAGGGTAGCTAGAAGCTCTCCCACACACTCACCGGGCCTGGGCTAGGCCTGGGTCTGGGAGTTCCCGGAATGTGCCAGAAATTCCTACTGAGTGAGCGGGGTAGGGGAGGTGCTGTGGAGTGGTGAGGATTGTCCCAAGGGGGTGGAAGAAGGTCTCACCCACACTGTGCCTGGGCTGTAACCAGTAGGTCCCGCCAGCGCAGAGTAGCATAAGATCTCCTACACACTCACCGGGCCTGGGCTAGGACTGTGTTTGGGGGTTGCTGGAATGCGGCAGAAATTCCTACTCGGTGGGTGTGGTAGGGGAGGTGGTGCGGAGTGGTGGGAGGTGTCCCAGTGGGATGGAGGAGGGTCTCACCCATGCTGCGCCTGGGCTGGGACGAGTAGGTCCCGCCCACACTGGGGAGCTGGAAGCTCTCCCACACACTCCTCATTTCTAGGTCAGACTCATAATGATTTGCCTCTTTACAGCCTCCCAAGAGCAGGGATTACAGGTACATGCCACCATGCCATTTGCCTCAATCACCATCTTAGTGAAGCCTGGGCCCCTGTGCCTGCTTACAGGTGCTTTAATCTGCTTAGCTATTGGCCAGCCCGACCTTCAAGTTTAAAACTTTTGACTGGCATTGACTGCTAGCTCCAAAGAATGTCCTAACTGGGTTTGTGTGCTCTGTAATTTGTCTACCTTTCTAACTCTGCATGTCCACACATTCCACCTTGTGCTTTTGCTCCATACATGATGCTTCATTTCTCTGTGCTTGTGCAGCTCTTCTGCCCAAGACAATGCCCTGCTTCTCCTCCTTTCCCATCACTTGTACTTTAATTGCCTGTACTCAGCGCCACGCCTCAGCCATGATTTTTACCTCTGTTGGACACATTTTTGAACTTGTCTTGAATAAACTGATTTGTACTCCCCTATGCTAATTGCATTGTGTGTGTGTGTGTGTGTGTGTGTGTGTGTGTGTGTGTGTGTGTGTGTAAAATGGATAAACTTGATGAACATATGTATATAAAAATGTGGGAAGTAATTTATAATTTCTTCAACAGTATATGTACATGTATGTGTATAAGATATGAGAAAGATGTCCACTATCACAACTCCTATTCAATAGAGTTGGAGAAACATTAGCCAGAGCAATTAAATAAGAGAGAGAAATAAAAGGAGTAAGGATAGAAAGGAAGAAGTTAAAGTATCGTTATTCCCATATGACATAATACCCTACATAGAAGACCCCAAAAGATCTACCAAAAGACTCTAGAGTTGATAACCAAATTTAGTAGTGTATCTGAATACAAAGTCAATGCTCAAAAATCAATAGCAAACAAACTCACTGAGAAATGAATTAGGATAACCATGTTATTTACAATAGCATCAAAAAAGAGAAAAATACTTAGAAATCAATTTAACAAAGGATTTATTTATTAAACATTTTCCTATTCTAAAGAACTCAGTTTTGTTTTTTAAAATAGCAAGTAGAAATATAATGCAATTTAAATTTCAAACATTTCTTTGATATTTGACCCTCTGTTACCATACTCAAAATACTTAATGAATTATTGCAAAATAAATAAGAATGCAAAGGACCTAATAGTATTTTTCTGAATTTAAAGGACAAGGTTATTCTGAAATTCTCTAATATATCATCTAAACCTTGATAATTACATTTTTATACTCTCAATTGTTTTTAATACATTTTATGCCTCCTTCCCTGTAGTAATTTAAGAAATTCTGACTGCCATGTATATTGGAGACTCTTAACAGTTAATTTTAACTGTTGACTTAATAGTATTAAGAGATGCCCCAAGTGGCAATGGTAATTGGATTATCAGAGCAATAACTTTATCAATGGACTAACTCATACAATAGTTGAGTGAGCTATTAGAAGTTGGGATCTGGTTAGGGAAAGTGGGTCACATTGTCATGGCCCTAGAGGGTGTGTTTGGTTCTGTCCCTTACTGTGGCTCTTTCCTTTTCACTCGGCTTCCTGATGGCCATGCGGTGAGCAGCTGTCCTCTACCACGGCCTTCTACTGTAACGCTTCTGTCCTGTAGGCAGCTGCTTAGGGACTTAATTCCTTGAAACCCTGAGGCACAAGAAAACCTTTCTTTTAAATTGTGTATGTCAAGCATTTTGTCCCAGCAATGGAAAAGTGAGTAACATAGGTACTGAATTGTTTTGTGAAAACCATTATCTTAGTATATGTTCAAAAAATAGTATTTTTGCAGGAAAAAATCTTATTGGTGAATATGTTTCCCTGTCTTGTATAGTTCATGTTCTTGTCTATCTTTTTTTTTTTTTTTTTTTTTCAGAACCACGGATTGAAATAAGAGCCAGGCAAGCGCTTATTCTCTCCCGGCCTCTTGTTTATCTTGAAAGCTATAAAAATCAATCTCCTTAGATTTATATTTTCTGAGAATGACTTATATAATTAAATAGAAATGCACATTTTTGCTTTTTTTCCTCAGGCCAGATCAAGAGATTTATTTCAGTTCAAATTTATGTGCAAGATCATTTTTCCAACAATAATTATGTATAAGGAATAGAAATGTAGAAGTAGCAAAATTAATTTATCTTTCTAAAATGTCTTTCTAAAGCGCTTCCCTGGAAAGTGCAAGGGCCTGAGTTCAATCCCCTGTTCTGCCATAAAATGTCTTTATCAATAAATTTCATGACAAATACAAAAGTGAATTTTAAGCACTTAAGATCAACTTAAAGCTTATGCTGAAGAATTATGTGGCTATCCCTGATAGAAAGCTAAATAGTACTCAGTCTTAGAAAGAAAAGTGGGATTCTATATTCCCTATTCCTATTCTGAACAAATTAATTTTGTTAAACCTGTGGCACCATCTGACAATATTAATTTTGTCCTTCCTTTGCTCCATAGTTACAGATTTTCTTCCCAAGAGGACCTCTGATCTCTTGTGAGACAATGTACTCTAACCTTCACCCTAACGAGCATGCAGATGGATGTGAAAGGAATCTCTACCACAGGCTATGACAGCATCTGTTCAGTGAGAGGTTTATTCTTAGAATCACTAATTACCTGCAATGAATGATATCTCCTTTCCTCATTTACTCAGCACCTGCTTTGTGCCAGATTTGGAACTATGACAGTGTAAGACGCATACAAGCATCCATTTGCATTTTGTTTTGTTTTGCTTTTTGGCTTTGAGACAGGGTCTCACTATGCAGTTTAGGCTGGCCTTGAGCTTACTTGGTAGCCCAGTTCTGGTCTTGAAGTCACAATAATCCTCCTGCCTCAGCCTCCCAAGCTACAGGATTACAGGTGTGCACCACCACGCCTAGCCTCAGGCATTCTGCTTTCATAGAGCTTATATTCAAGGGAGGAAAGGAGAGACACTAATAAAATAATGAGCGCTATAAATATAATGTCATGTGCCAAGAGAGAGGATTTGTGTTTATTGAGAATATTCCTGGAAAACTTGAGCTTGTTAAGGGTAAGTTTGGGGTTGCTTGAAGTTCGGATGATGGCCAGATTTGGAGACCAGAGTCCCTTACTAAAAGGTCAAGTAGAAAGCAGAAATAGAAATTTAAGCGTGTGTCATCTCCTTCCTTATTTTCATTTTACTTGTATTATCTGGGTAACTGAAGTAAAAATATTCTGAAGAATAATCATGAAACTGAAAAATTTCTTCAATATCATAATCAAGAGAAATTTTTTACTCAAATGTGCTTACCTGCAAAAAGTAGTAAAGGGAAACCCTGGATGACATTCAAGCATACAACACCAAGGTCACCCTTCAGTTCTCGTATTTCTGTGCTTTCTGTTTAGCTTCAATCCTACCAGCTGGTCTGGTCTATTCTATTCTATTCTATTCTATTCTATTCTATTCTATTCTATTCTATTCCATGAACACAGAAGTACTGCCAAGAGCCACTGGTCAGGATGAAGCTGAGTGTATCTGTGCACAGCAAAGATAATTCTCCCTTCCCTGGCTGCCTGTCACATACACCTGATCTTCTGCTTAATTGCTGTGCCTCTTCTTTATGTATTTGAAGACCCACCATCCTTAAATGATCCAATGTGCTGTGGCTTTGTCGAGTAATGCCTTCGCTAATTTTTTGTGCTTTTTCTCCTGTTGATTTTTCATTATTATTCAGGTTGATTTTTCTTAAGGGAACACTGTCTCTATGGTTGATGGAGTCAACATGGTTAGGAGAGAAGCAAATAATTATCAGACCCTGAGCATACACATGTATTTGTATCCAGCTCCCTGATCCATGATAGACACCAGGGACCAACCATGCTGTCTTTAAAGGACTTTGAACCTACAGTACCTTCTTAATAAGCCAAGAAAGCAGTGACCAGTCACAGAACAAGAGCTTCTCAAATAGACAAAACATAGAAGGTTTGATGTGTCGCTAGATGGCAGTGTTTCGGAAGAACAGGCTGAAGAGACCATGTTTGGCATTACAGCTACTTCATTGAAAAGTCAGAGTAATAAATTATAGCTAATATTTATGAAGGGCTTTTTATGTACCAAGTCACGAGATCTCCTTTTTGCTTGTATGTTCATATAAATATGGTGTGAAGAAAAATAATTACCCACTTTCTACAGATGGAATGGAAGTTCAACACAGCTGGGTTACAGTGCAGCAGACAAGAAAAACCAGACTCTCCCCTTTTTTCCTGACAGCCATGGAGGTGTGGTTTGTATGACACCTGTCACAGTCCTCTCCTTACTTCATTTTGCTCTCTTGTGGTCCTCTCACAAGAGACTGGGACAACCTGTCTCAGTGTTCTCCCACTACCCTTACAGTTATTTGTGGCCACTGTGATAGGGGATGCAGTTCCACTGTCATCTGTGGTGCTCCTCTCTGACTGCAGACTTGCCATCTTTTGCAGAAGCAGAGGCTAACTACCTCTACTGTGTCAACAATTAGGGACAGAAGCAGGCCAATTATTAGAGCTTCCAACATCCCTAAGCCCCATAAGCTGAGTTAACACAATTAGCTCTCCTGCAGAGTCCCCCATTTTAGCCTTACCATTTGCCAGTTTTTGATGAGACAAGACAGTTATCAATCAAACAGTTATATCTCCCATTATTCTTTGTCATGATGGCTGTGGCTATTCTAGATGTCTCACATCCACTCTGGGAGTTACCTACCCTGAGAGGGATGGGCTTGAATTTGAACTGAGCAATAGAATTGAATTTGGACCAATGAGAATGCTCAGATCCAAAGGCTTGATGTTTTTACCAATGTTAACTAATTGGAAGGTTTGAATTCAAATAGTCAATAGACTTAAACATGGACCAATCACAGTCTTGAATCTGGACCACTCAGCAGACTTGAATATGGACAATCACAGGACTGAAGCTTTCTTACAAACTGCACTGGTCTTACACTTCTCAGATTGCCTTAAGAGTATTCAGTCCCGTGACTGACCCTTGTGCTGTAGGACAGTATCTGTTCAAATAAAGGCTTATTCCAGTGGTCTGGTAAACCATCTTGTGAATTACTTCTCAGGTAGTGTGGGTTTAGAATCTTAAGTAGTGTGAACAGGGTGGTTGCAGTAAAAGAAAGCTACAAACACTAGAGGCTGTTAACCCTGAAGAATTACAGCAACCAGAAGCCTAGGAAGCCCATGACAGAGACCTGGAAGTGCCACCCAGCAACATCTGGCATTGACTGTTATTGATCAACAGTGACAAGGCCCAGAACTATAATGCTAAGGACTTTGGCCATGGTGCTCAAAGCTGGAAGTCACTAGTAGAGTTGCGCCTTGCTGATCCATGATTTTTATCTGAATCAAGCAACAGAAATTTCAACTGATTTTCAACAACAGTAGGATTAGGAACCTAATTAAGCACTTATAGGGCTTTATACTTTTAGCTCCTAATTATCTTATGCTGTGTGGGTATCAGTGTAGTTCTTATTTTGAAGATGAGAAAACTGAGGCAATTAGTTACATGTCAAGTTCCCACACATAGTAAGTAGAGGAATCATCTGAACCAAGTTGGCCTAATCTTAGAGCTCATACTCTTTTATATTATTATTAAGTTATTAGTTTTTATGAGACAGGGTCTTACTATGTAGTCTAGGCTGGTCTTGAACTCAGTGTGTAGCCCAGGCTGGCCTGCGACTCATGGCAATCTTCTAACTTCAGTCTCCCAAGAATGCTGTGAATACAGGCTGGTGCCACCATACCTAGCTCAGAGTTAAAAAGAATCCAGCTAAGGACATTTTTCATCCCCTGCATGGGCATTAATAAATACTAGGGTGTGGTCCTAAACAAGTGATGGTGGTGTCAGGAAGATTTTACAAAGAATCAATAGGAGAATTCTATCAGCCTAAATATTATCCCATAATAATCTCGAATTTCAAATCAATCTTTTCAGAATGTTCCTATAAAATCTTCAATCTGTAATAGAGCAGTTTTTAAAACCACATCTGCACGCAAAATGAAAGTGTTGATCTTCATTTTGAAAATGAGATCCATGTAAAGGTTATTTCCACTGCTCTTGCCCATCTTTATAGTTAAATCAGGTTTCCCAGATATTGGAGCCTTCTATTGCTTCTCAGTAACTCCTCTAAGATGCCTGCTTCTCTTCAGCTATAACTTCTAGAGTTTTATTTTTGTCTGATGAGTCTACTTCGGCCATGACTTCTATCATGTGTTGTTGATATTTGCTTAATTATTTGAGCACTTCTAGAGTACCATGTCTATGGGAAGTGAAATTATTTCTTTTCTTCTTCTTCTTCTTCTTCTTCTTCTTCTTCTTCTTCTTCTTCTTCTTCTTCTTCTTCTTCTTCTTCTTCTTCTTCTTCTTCTTCTTCTTCT
>NW_004524614.1:11949009-11984048 GCF_000260255.1 Octodon degus
TTTCTTCTTCTTCTTCTTCTTCTTCTTCTTCTTCTTCTTCTTCTTCTTCTTCTTCTTCTTCTTCTTCTTCTTCTTCTTCTTCTTCTTCTTCTTCTCTTCTTCTTCTTCCTCCTCCTCCTCCTCCTCTTCTTCCTCTTCTTATTTATTTATTTATTTAGAGGAACTAGGGATTGAACTCAGGCCCTTGCACCTGCCAAGCAAGTGCTTATTCTACTGAGTCATCTCCCCGGCCCCCTGAAGTTATTTTAATGCACATAAAAAGGCCTGTAATTTAGTGTTTAAGGTCCTGAAGAAAGGGATACAAATGGGCAGTGAAGATTATGAGTAGTTTGGGGTTTTTTGTTTGTTTGCTTTTGGTGGTAACTTTTCTAACTCCAAGTAATACATGTAAGATTTCCTTTGATTTTCCAATGTTCTTTACTCATTGATGTGATGTGAATATCAAATTGATCCCCACAGTTCCCTTCACTTTCCCACTACTTCTTTTCCACGTGTTTTTGAAATTTCAACTGTTATTACGTATTATGATGAGCATAAGAGACAATTCATTTCTAGAGTTGTCTACTTTTTTCCTGTCTAGCTCTATATTCTGGGAGATTTTTCCAAGTACATCTCTCAGGACTTGTATTAAATTTTTCATTTTGGCAATTATATTTTTTAATTATGAAGCAATGTCTTTTTCTAGGATAGCTTGCTTTTGATAGTACTCTACAGTTTGTTTTATGGTTTCAATATCATATCATAGTGCTCTGAGGAGAACAATAAATTTTAAAACTCCCTTCTATCTTTTGAGTTACATCTGTGTTCTTTAGAGTTAGTTGTTCTATGTGTCTGGTCTTATTTTCATCTGCACAAATTCAGTCTTTCAAACATCCCGCGATCCTATTTTGCCTGTTCTTATTTGGAGAGGAAGGTTAGGATGGTAAATATAATAGTGGTTGAAAATATTCAATGTTAGGAAGAGTGAGGAGGCAGGGTACTTATACAATGGTATGGAATTTCTGAGCGTAATTTAACTTTGTATTTCAAGAATCTTAAAACTGTTCACATCCATTGACACACAGTCCTAATTCTACAAAGCCATATTAGAAAATGATCAAATTATGCCGAAAGATATTTGCATAAAACTGAATGACTAGAGGACTAATTAAATACATTTGGTGCAATATTATGCAGCATTAAAGTTCATTAGAATAAAATTTTAAAATGTAAGAAAGATATGTATATTTAAAACAGAATTTACAAAGCTTTCCCCAGTTCATTCATGCTCTGTATCCTATTTCTTCACAACTCCACTGTTCATCAAATTTAGCATGAAATCATCCAAGTTTAACCCCTTCCTTGTGTCTCATTTGCTTATGAAGTTTCTATCACGTGAAACTGATATTTAATAAGTTTATGTTCTGGACTCATGGTAGACTTTCTTTTGTCAGACATATTAGCCATGAAACTAAGATGGGTAGGAAGAAAAAAATATTATTTTTCCAATATATTATGTAATAATAGCAAAAATAATAGACATGTAATTACATGGTGCCACAGTACTACAGTAGTTCTGTTTTTGATATTACTTTAAAAATGACACTGACAAAAAATTGCTATGAGATATTTTTCTTTCCTCCCTTGCTGGGGATTGAACTCACAGCCTCATCCATGCTTAACACATGTGCTACCACACTGCTGTATTCCCACTTCCAGCAAGATCTCTTAATGGCTTTTTTGGCTTAGAATTTTGCCAGAATTTTTTTTAATACTAAAATATTTCAGATTTGTTTCTAATCTTTGTCCTTCAGCATGCAAGTTCCTTTTAAGTACACTGGTTGTCTCTGCTCCTGCACTGTGTTGGCTTAAGGACCTACAGATCCAACAATAGACTTGTGTGACCTGGAAGAATGCTAGTAGTTATCCTGAAGGAAAGGTCTAGGGATGTCAGTTTTGTCTCATCACATGGAAAACTGTCCCAGTTTACAACAGACTGAGAAAAATATATTACACAAACTGTTTGTACAGTTTTACCTAAAATAAAATGCATTTAATTTATAATATCCTTCATTCTGAGATCACATCATTTCTAGTTTTGGAGAATGAACTAGAATGTCCCCTTTATGTTAATTGTGATGTTAGAGAATTATATTAGTTTTCTGATGGCTTTACACACTAAAGATTGGCAATATTTTTTAAATGGTCTTCAATTTCATGGTTTGACTTAGGATTTTTCAACTTTATGATGATATGAAAGCCAGAAACAATTAATAAAAATGGTCCTGTTATGTTTTAGTGGGTCTAGGTCTAGGGGTCTCCAGACTTACCCTCGCTGGACCTGTCTTCCTATCCACTGAACAAAAGAGGATGAGGAGTCAGATTAGTTCAAAGAGAAAGTACATTACTACAAGCATTGCAAAAGGAAGCAGTATAAAGCCACTTGGTAGACCCCACTGAGTATGAGCCCATGGTCCTTCTTTTATAGGTCCCAATCAACTTTACCTCTTCAGAGGATCAGTACTTGATTGGTTATTGGACTTGTTGCTAGGGGCTTGGGTCTAGTGGACTATAGGGAAATTTTCAGCAATGAGTTTAGCCACCCGTTTGGGAGAAGTTACCTACTTGAAGAGAAACTGAAGTGGGGACAAGTAGCTTACACAGACAAGGGTGCAAAACAGTAAGCTGCCAGCTCAGGTGTTTGAGGCTGGATTTCTCCTTTTTCTTAAAGGGTCTAGTCCCTTATTGAATCCTACATGGGAGTCCCATCTCTCCCTACAGCACTTCAAACTTTGCATCCCAGACTTTGCAGGGAGGCCTAGGGAGTGTTCGGAGGCAGTTACAGCAGCACCAGTCTGCCATCTGAGCGCAAGAGTAAACAACCCGCACTGTGTTGCTAAGCTAGAGGACTCAGTAATTTAAGTATGTTAAATGTATTTTCAACTCACTGTACTTTCAATTTGTGGTGGTTTTATCAAGGTCTTGTCCTGATTGTAAGGCAAAAAGCATGCATATCTGAAATTTAACAGAACTAGATTTCCATACAGTCTGACAACTCCAGTTTCTCTAATTGCTGAACTGTTTCAACTGTGAAATTATGTCAGCTTCTCAAGTTGTTTATCTTGTTAAAAGATGAGAAGGGGAAATTCATTTAAGTAATTTCAGAAAATTGTTTGCATATGTTGCTTTTAACGTGCTATGCTATTTGAATATTTTGTCTTTCCTAAGAAGATAGTTACTGAGGAAATGAATTGAAATGACAGAATGAACCAAGAGACAAATTTCCAACTGTGCAGCTAACTAGAGGCCTTGCCTCTTAGTTTTATAGTCTGAAAACTAAAGGAGTAAGTAGTTGGATTCATTTTGAGTATTAAAATTCTATTTTAAATATATATTATATATAGGCACATATATACATATAAATACACACACCTATATACCAATATGCATATGTACATATATGTAAAACATTGGATTTTGTGAAAATGTACTGGCAGAGAGATACTTCAGGGAGTGCTATTTGAAGAAAACAAACAGTGTGAGAAAGGTATATGCATATTGCTAATACCAGAAAGGTAAAAAAATTGGACTATACACAATGATTGAGAATTTTTTTATGAGCACCAATTTGCTGATGGGCTAATAAGCACTTGCTGAACTTGTAATTACCTGCCTAATTACTCAATTTGTGCATGCAAATTAAATTGTTTTTGTGTAAATGGGTGCAGGTGCAAAATTTGCATGACTAGTGTTAGGGGCCTCATTTGTAACTTGGTCATGATCCTTCATTTCTTTATACTTTAAAAATCAAGACTTCAGTTTTCATAATTATTCCTGAAGTAAAAGATAAAATCCAAAGGGTAAGATCATATTTTAATATGATTGCTTCCCTTAGACTTCTGTTTGGGGATCTTCTAAATCTATTGTTTTGCAGTAAGGCTCAGTTGTAATAGCTTGAACAAATAAGTGGTACATGAAGATCTGAGAAAATAAATTTGCAATAACACTTTGGGTTGAACAGACTCAAAGTCAATATCACAAAAGTATGATTAAATACAGTGAGGAATTCAATCTGCTGATGCACGTATATATTCTAAAGTTGATAGATCTTTGCTGCAACACTTAGGTATTGTGTGTTGTGGTATGTGGAAGTCACATATTACAAATCACTCAGTGACTACCATGTTAGAAAACTATATAGGGAAATATAAAGGATATACCATAGAATGTGATATTTATAACTGCTGTATGGTGCTTTAAAGCTTATGAAATATTTGTGCATATGTTATCTTTCTTGATCCTGCAACTCTCTCATGGTATTATTTCCCATTGTAAAGCAGAGAAAACTGAGGCTTGGGAAAATAAAATTCAATGTTGCAATTTCACTAAAACTAAATTGCATAACATAACTTTAAATTCAAGATACTACACAGCAACTTAAATCCCAGCTATTTCAATGACCTTATATTGATTTGTTTCTTTTGTTTGCTCTTGGATTGATGTACTAATTTCTGTGACTGTTTCCTCTCATATAACATTGCAAATTTTTAATTTCACAGAATGTAAAATTCTACACAGTATTGTTCACCATTCTGTATAAAAATTAGACACAGTCAAAATACTTGTCAATTCTTTATGGATAGGAATGTAAAAACCTGGTGGGTGGATTGACAATGATTTTTAACTTATAAATGCTCTTCAGTGATGTTTGATATTGGAGCTCTGCTTTTCCTAATGAGCTTGTTCTTCCATTCCCCACTTAAAAAAAAGTCTGAATATCTTGTTCCATAACACAATAAGGAAAAGCTGGCAGGAATATCATGAGATGTATGCTTTGGAAATGCAGAATGTGTTCAAAATGATAAAGGCATTTTCATCTTCAACAGATTTTCATTTACTCTCTAGTTAATAAAGTAGCATGCTTTCAAAATAGAAATTATGGAAGTTAACTTCGTATAAACTTAGAGTAATCTCATACATATCAGATTAGTATCCACAAGCACATGATTCTCAAATTGGAACAGAGCCCTGAGGCATTTCCCTTCTCTACTCTGCAGAAATTCTTTATTCTTGGGAAATCAGCTCTGATATTCCCATTAGAGTATTTTCACCTCAACATCTAATTTTCTTCTAAGATGCAAGGTTGAATAAATAGCTCAGGTTGTTTAAGAAAATACTTCTAGTGGGAATAAATATTCTCAGATCTTGCCAATAGAGCTATTTTTACTGTACTCTATAGATTTCAGGCTCAAGCTTTATCGAATGCCTCTGCACAGGGCAGTGTGAGAGAGCAGGATTAACACCTCTAGTTTGCAATTCACAATATTGCTGTGCTGCTAGGCTAGCAAGGCTACAGTTTCCTAATATGCTTTCAGGATTTCATGAATGCACTCCTTTACCCTCACGGGCTATTTTGCTTCATCATTTAGGGATCTGACAGTGTTCCAGTGGAGGCAAGCAATGAGCCAGCTAGGTAGGAGTGCCCTTCCTATCTTTAGGACTCTGGAGATTCTCTCCTTTGTCATCTTAAGGCTCTGGTCTGCTGCTTGTTTCTGCATCCAACCTACTCGTGCTGGCCTTAGTTGTAGGGATTTACAGTGAGATTGCTCATTTATCCAATTGGTTATAGAACAATATTATGTTGAGACTGCCAATAAAAATAACAATGATAACAGCAGCGATCATTGTGTTCTGATACTATACTCCAGACACTGATAACGTGTTATTTAGTTCCCATAGCAACCATAATATATCTGCCGATTTCCACAAATGTCTCACAAAGGCCCACATGTTAAAGGATTACCTCCACCCCCTGCCTTTGGCACCGTTGGAAGAGGGTGGATACTTTAAAAAATGGGACCTACTGGGAGGAAGTTAGGTCATTGGGAGCACGCCCGTGAAAGGGTTTATGGCACCCCATCCCCTTTCTTTTGCTTCCTGGTTGCCTCTAAAGCTGGGTCAAAGTAAACTCTTCTCATTATAAGTTGACTATATCAGACACTGTCATAATGATGAAAAGGTGACTAGAAAATTACAGGCAGGAAAATGGAAACACTTAACTTTTCAGGTTTAATTTTCTAGGATTCCCATGGTAGAAGCAGATATTGCAGTGTGACCTGACCTGTGTGACTTCAGAGCCAGGGCTGTACCTTCCAGGCCACACTGACCCGGAGTTTGATAGATAGCTGCCTTTGGAGGACCAAACAATATTAAAACCACAATAAAAAAAACCATAGGAAACCAGATTTATCTTCAATATTTGGTAGCTTTTTCTGTCTGACAAGTGCAGCCAGACAGGTTACATAATAGGATTTTCAAAATGGAAAAGAGTGCCTGGCTCCTTTGTGAAGATATAAAGAAAGAAGGCTGTCTACACTCCATATCATTTTATTTCATTTTTATTTTTTAAATTATTTTGCAGTACCAGGGATCGAAATTGGGACATTGTACTTGCCAGGCACTGAGCTATACCCCTTGCCCTCCATGTCATTTTTTTTGTGTGGAACCAGGGATTGAACTCTGGCCCTTGCACTTTCCAGGGAAGCACTTATTCCACTGAGCCATCTCCCCGGCCCTTCCTCCATGTCATTTTAAAAAACACTCCCTCTTCCCTCACCTCCCATTTCATTGTGGCTGATTGGTATGGCTTCCCTTTAGATTTCAGTAAAAAATACTCTTGTCACAGCTCTGTGATTATTACTTCATGTACCCCAAATTCTTTACCATAATAATTACTGTTTCTCCAAAGTCAAGTCCTTACATCTCCACTGGGCAGTTCTATCTGTGGACTTTAAAAAAGGTGATAACGGCCACGCCTCATCTCCCAGGCTTCATCTTTCTTCCATGTATGCCTCTTATTATATTTACCACATTGTTTCATTGCTTCCTGCTGATGCTCTGTGTGTCCAACTGCATAACAAACGCACAGGGGATTCATCAAATTTTATTCATTTGTGTAACTTTGCTGTGCATCCTGTAAATACATTATCAATAAATATGCAGAGAACAGACTTGAAAACTTTTGTATGAAGTGGCTAAAGTCATGCACTACTTCGGTAACATTTCAAAAGTAATGATTTACTTTGGTAACAGTGCAGTATGCTTTTCTGGCCTTCAGCTGTAAGTGTATTAAGGATGAAAGATGTGTTTGTACTACTGCAATTGTTGCTGGAAGCCACCCAGAAAGGAGAAATGAGATATCTACCCACAGCTCACTATTATAGAGGCTCTGGGGTTGGGAATTGTTTCTAAGAAAAAAAACAGCAGTATTTGATTGATGTAAAAATCACTCATTTCCCTCTGTTGTCACTAAGAGTTGTGAGTGTGTGACTTTTTATTTCTTTATTATTTTTGCAACAGGCAAAAGATTTAATGTCATGAAATGATGTATGATTTGTAGTTGGTTCAGCTAGGTAAGCATTGTTTTGCTCACCCACTATCAAATTATTTGCTCAATCAATCATTTTAACACTGTGCTACAAACCAGGAAATAGGTGGTTTAAAAGAATAATACCTCAAGAGAATCTGCTCAGAGCCCTTTGATATTTCTAAAACCCCAAATACTTTGGAGGCTGTCTTAAAGAGAAAGTTCATCAAATTTGGAACTCCAAAATTTGATCATTTCCTTCAAGACAGTGTCTAGATATTTCTAAATGTAATGAAATAATGTCTATAATTGAGAAATTCTTATCTGTAATTTTTCTCCACTTACCCTTATCCTTGTCATCCCTTCTCCTGAGATAGATAGGCCACAAAAAATAAGTTCAGAAAAATAGAAAAGCCGGACAAAGACCAGCAAATCCAGGTAGAGCCTGGGCTTTGTGTATTTCAGTGTACTAATACTGTTTCCTCTTGGAGTCTGTGTAATAAGCAATGCCCCTTATTTTAGGATAATGGTGATTCCTCAATATGTCAAAGAAAAACAAGTTTCTAGAACATAACCTTGAGGTCCTAAGCAGTTTGCAAATGCAGCTGTTGACACTTCAAATTTGGGACTTCTACTCTCAGGCTGTTTGGCATAAACCTGAAAGATTTGCAGAGAGCTTTGTCTCCTGATGAATTGAAATTCATTTGCAATTTATACCAATTTAAAAAGGCTGGAACTGAACCTCATGGCAGAGTCATTCCAGAAGAAGATTCTATAAATTATCCTCAAGATGCATTGTTGTTCAATATTTTCAGATTTCCAAGGTATGGATTATCCACATTACTTGACATGTTCAAAGTAAAGGCTGTTAAGGCTACAGACTTAAATTAAATTGTATCATAGTGTGATGCTGGCAATTTAGATGAGAATTGTCCAGCAAAGATCTATGACCTTGAGTAGGTCAGTCTATTTCTTTATTTGTTTTGAGACAGGGCCTCACTCTGTAGCCCAGGCCGGCCTTCAACTAAGCAGTCCTCTTGCCTTAGTCTCCCAAGTTCTGGGATTACACATGAGCAGCACACCTGATGCAAGCAGTCTTTACTGTGCCAATACAGTGCACTGACATAATAATGAGGCAACACTCTGAGCTGACTCTTTGGCCCTTACCTCGCTGGAGTGTATCCCTGCTTTGGAAAGAGTGCCTAGCACCCCCATCTAGACTGGGAGTTGGCATAGCCAGGTAGAAGAACATTGAAAAAAACTATCTTTCAAGATTGACTTGAGATAGCCCTCTCCCCTGCCCTCTGTTGAATCTACCCACAGAAAAATTCTTGACCTTCTTTTAAGGATTTAGCAATGAAAAAGGAAGAATAACAAAGCCTATAAAGTTAGGCTAGGAATGAAAATAACACTCCAAATCATATGCAGCAATCATATTCATGAAGCAAAAATTGTAATTTGTAATCTGACAATATGATAAAATATTTAAAATCAAGACTATCTTAGAAAAACAGGATGTATAATCTTCTTAGTGACCAAAATTACACTGAGATGTTAGTATGTCTTTTAAAGGCAATCAATCGATCCCTGTCACCACATACTGTGCCAGTCTCACCTCTGGGTGTGCTGAGCAGGCCGCAGATACCCAGCATGGTGGTACATGCCTGTAATCCCAGTGCTGGGAGGCTGAAAACAAGAGGATTACTATGAGTCTGAGTTGCATAGTGAGACCCTGTGCCAAATACATAAATAAAAATAAAATAAAATAAAATAAAGGTAAGCAAATCCTTAGTGTGGTAATGATGAAGGGGGCTACTGTTTACTAACCCCATACTACATATTTATCAGAGACAAGGAAGCTCATGGATGGGATTTCTGGTCCCTATTTGGATAGACTCCAAAAAGCACAGAAAAAGACTTCCAACTTCCCTTAAAACCTCTCAAAGGAACATAGTCAGTCATGATAAGAGAATCTCTCCATGCTTTACAAAAGCTTTATCTCAAGTAGGATAGACCTAAGGAAACTGCATAGTTTAATAGAGTCCAGATGCAATTCTATGCCTACTTCAGTGCCACATAAACACGCACATCTGAAAGTCCATTGGCTGCTGTGTGTGGCCTATTTCTTAGTGTTTCTAGTCTGATCCATTGATCTATTTATGTGAATAGGCATCTGCATGCATTTGTATTTGACTCCTCCCTCCAGCATTCTCTCCTTTAGTCATTCTGTGTTCTCCTACCAAGCCACTCTCCCAGCTGATATGTTCTAATAGCGGATATATGTTCTTATGCCATAACCTTCAGTGGTCACAATATAATGAACGCCAAGGGCTTTGACTTGCTGTTTACAGTTGTTTACAATTAGTCATTGAGTTGACAAACATACAGCATAATTTCTTTTAAGGCCCTTTGCCCTTCAGGGCTCATTACAGAAATTTATGAATAATCTCCACATTCTTTTCTACTGGCCTCGGACAGGGCTTTAGACTATACAGTGTGTAAGAGGAAGTACCAACTATTTGGCCAGAATAGACACTAGACAATGAAACCAATTTTCTCCTAGTTCTAGCCACAGACTACCCTGCTTTTCCAATCTTAATTTTATACTGCTTTTGATCCTTTATCATAAGCTGAGTTAAGTATTCAAAGTGGTTAGGATAGATATATAGTTACATTCTCTTAATGAATAGAGGGATTTGTTCTAATGATGTTTGTAAATAGGATATCAAGTCCGCATCTTGTACAGTAATTAACCACTAGGAAGAATGTATGCAATGTGTTAATTATTGAAACTGTCCTACAAATTTGGTTTGAAACTGTCTCATTGCTATTTGTTTGTCAATAAAATTATGGAAAAAAAGCTGAGTTAGTAGATGCTCAATATCCATAAGCTCATGTCTTTGTGACTGTCTCATCTCACTCCTCCAGCTATAAATTCTCGTTCTTACCTCTTTCAATGCTGTATCTTTTGAGACCTCTCATCAGTTTATCTAAATTTAAGAAGCCTTTGACTTGGACTCCACTGTGCTTTATCTGTCCCTTTCTATGACAGTGTCCTCATTCTCCTTTGAGTTTTAATTATGCTATATCTGACCTCTTCAGAATTTTCAAGATTATTCTTAACCATCATTTAATAACTAAATCATTGTCTCTACACCAAACAGTCCAAGTGAAAACACCTCTATCACAAATCAATGCCTGCATCTTGCATTATGTGCCTGACTACTTACATATTGGGACTCACATTTGGAATCTCTGTATATAAATGACTTGAGTGTTTCTCTTCTCAGTAGTGGCATTTAGAACATTTCTGCACTGCCAGTGTTCTTTGGTTAAAGAATATAAACTGACTGTGGCTGATTATTAAAGGTAATTTATTGAAAGACTATAGGAAAGCTAACAGAATCCCAGGAAAGGCTAAAGAAGCAAGCATAAAACAGGCAGAGATTAGGAACCTACAACAGGTCTGACAGACTGCAAAAAAATTTATTGGGTAGGAAAAATGCACACATAGGTATTTAAGAACTGATGTATCAGTGTGATTTTAATATGAATTAATCATATGTTCATTTATGTTAAATATTAGTGTATATAATTATGCAGATAGTTTGGTTTGTAGCTACTAGGATGTCCGTGATGATAAAGTAAAAGTTAAATTATTAGCCATTAACTATTTCCAGGTTTTTATTATACTCTATAGTAAATAAATAGTATACTTTTGTCCACATCTAAGACTCACTAAACAATCTCTTTAGGTGACAAAGAATAGTTTGTTGATATTTACACTTCTTCAATTGTTTATTTAGTAAAAGGACCATGCCTTTATCATATTGAATTCTCAGGCCTTAGCAGGAATTTGATAATATCTAATGAATAAATTTTAGCAATTAAAGATTTGTGAGGGTAGTGGGAATTGATACCTCTTGTGTTTAGCCATTACATAGAAGGATTAGATGCTAGCAAAAACCAGTTTGGATGAAAGGTGACTCTGAATCACGGGGAGAAAGACAGGCCAGGCCTGTTTCCCAAAGCCACCACTCAGATTGGCTTGCCCCACCAACACTTCTCAGCTGATAAGAAGATAACAGGGGGAGGATGGAACAGGAGGAGGGCATGGTGCAAGCCAGGAGGGGCAGAGAAGGGCCTGCCCTTCATAAAGGACAAGCCACACTGTCTCACCTGGTGGGGGGAGTCTGACTACAAAGGCAGTCTTACGAGCAGTCAGCCAGTGGTGTTCTTGCACACTGCCATCTCAATGAAATGAATCATAACTATGAAGTATTTTTTTCTAAAATACATCACCAACTTCATATTCGCCACCTTTTCGCACTTAATATCTTATCAGTATTTCACCTGACAGCAATGCACAGCAGTCACAGGGAGTATGTGGAGAACAGTGCCAAGGGATATTTCTCAGCTGTTATTGAAATCTTTACTTATCAACAGCAGGTATTTGCTGTGTTCTGATGTTTTCCATTTTGTGAATACTCATTTACATGGATGTCATATATCATTCTTGTTGACTGAAATAACTATACTAATTTTTCTGTAAGCATTTGAAGGGCAGGGAATGTGCTTTCTCTCTCTCTCAATTTAGGCTCTAAATTACTTACTTAGAATTGTAACTTCTCAATATATAGTTATTATTTAATTGATAGGAGAAACATTCAGTTTATAGAAGCAGCACTGATATTGACAAGACTTGATAAATGCCCTCTCCCTTGGTACCTTGCCCGGAGGCCTCTCGTCTGCTGAGGGCTGCTATCATTTGGATCTAAAATACCTCCCCAAGGTCCATGTGGTATAGCCTTGGCCCCAGCCCCTGATTCTACTGGTAGTGGTGGATTCTTTAATCTAGGTGGTGCTGAGTGGGAGAAAGTTAGATTGCTGGGAGTGGGTTCTGGAAGCAGTTACTGGGACTCTGGCCCCTCTCTCTTCCTCCCTTTGCTTTCTGGATGCTATGAAAGGAGAACCCTCCTCCATGACACATGATTGCATGATATATTGGCAAAAGCCATAATTCACTTAAACCTTTCCTTTTCATAAGTTGATTTATCTCAATTATTTGTTATGGTAACAGGCAGCTGATTAATGTAGCTATTGCTGTATTTAATGTTTGTGCGAGTCCTGAAAATAAGTTAATCCTGTTGTTACTCACCTGAGGAGCAAATATCTTGAAGTATCCTCAAACAAAATTATTAATTCTTATTAATTCTTTCTATAGATGTCTGTGTCTTCTTAGAATAAGTCAAGGACAAGTTCTTTTGGAAGTTTTGAAGTTGGAAAATCTCATTATATTTTGTATTCCCATCCAAAACATTAAAAGCCCTGTGAACACTCCTCCTTTCTCATAATCTGACCCCCTTCCTGCTCTCACTTGGCTCCAAGTTAAGTTACTTATTTCCCTTCCTTTGTTTTCCTTCACTTTGTGCCATTTCCCTTCTAAACTTTGCAGGTGTACTTTAGAGCACTCAGTGTGATGAAACAAGCATTTGACATCCTTATTATAGGAAACCATTTGCATCCCTTGCCTTAACTAAAAACTGACTTTTCTAACAAGATAGTGGTTCTGAACTGGCTGTGTTAAGTGGACTTGACTTACTCTTCAAGTTCAACAGAAATTGGACTGACATTTCATCTCAGCAACATTTCTGTCCTCCAGGCTGCTTCAGAACTCATGCCCTTCTGCCTCATGTAAAAATTATGGATCCTTAAAGTTTATACTCCTTCTGATTAGTAGAAATTGTTGCCTTCTATTTATGCTTGCTTATTTTTTAATTTATTTGATTTTTAAAATACAGTAGCAACACAGTTCTTCCGATGGCTTGTAATGCTTTCAACACAGCACAAGATTTTTTTATCACCTTGCTCTTCTTACTCCACCTGCTCTTTGTAATTTCTAAATATTTCTCATTCTTTCTTCACACTTCAACTTTCTGCATTTCTCAGCAGAAATGGTGGATATGAAAATGTGGCACTCAGGGATCCCTCTGCAAAGAGAGACTTGCTGCCTCCGTTTTCAGGAGTATAGGCAATGAATAGCTATCACCTTGGCTTGATGCTATCTCAGCTGTGGGAGGAGCCTCTCGTAAGTCCACACCCTTCCTAGGACACTTATATTTCATGACTGGGTGATCAAGCTGGAGAATAAAGAACTGTTCATTTTGTCAAATATAGGACAACTAACAACATCAACTTTGGAGACCCACTTGGGATATATCTTAGTCTGTCAGGCTGGCAGAAAAAAAAAAAAAAAACGCTTTAGATTGGATAATAGAGAAGGAATCCAAATTTATTGCTCATAGTTCTAGAGCCTGAGAAGTCCCAGATCATGGTGTCAGCAAAATTTTTTGTCCTGTGAGAATCTGCTCCTCTTTCACAGTGCCTTCTGTGGATCATCTTGCGGAAAGAGTGAACAGCCTCTTTCCAGAGTCATTGATTAGGGGCTAATTTCATTCATAAGATAGAGTCTTCATGACTTAACCTCCCAGCAGTACTGTACTATGGATTAGAGCTCAACAAACAAATTTTGAGAGGTTTACACAAACCATGGTAAGTAAAATAAGATTGTTGATTAATATAATAGCTCAGTTTTCCCTTTTGCTTCACCCTCCACTAGCCTCTTTCGCAGGTGGATCCCATCATGTTCCTCAGCATGACTCTCTGCCTTAGATGCTGCTTTGTGGAAAACTCAAATTCCAGGATTCTATTCTTCACACCTCAGGTCTCTGCATTTCTCTTTGTGATCTCATCCACCATGGAGGATGCTTATGCTCAGTGTGCTAAAGTCTGTATCTGCTGTCCAGATCGTCACTGTGAACTTTAGATGTCAGCATTCAGCTTATTCCTTTACATTTACATTTCACAATCTCAGACTCAAGAAAAATCGTGAATTAATCTTAAACTTTCTGAACACCCACACTAAAACTCATTGTTGTCTATTCTGACCATACTAACGCTGAGAGAAGTTGCCTTGTAAAAGATTCACTTCTCAGTTGAGCTATAGAAAGTGTCTGAGCATAGGCAGCAAGGACTGTATTTATGAACAATGAATTTTACTTTCTAATTGTAACTTCCTTGTTTTCCTTCTTAATTGCCACAGTGCTGGAGTAACATTTACCCTACCCTAATGGTAAATAAAATGCGCTTTTCTCTGTATACTGTTATTTACATGGAGTTAGGGAGCAGCTCATTACCATTTTTCTTAGGTTCATAAAACGTAAGTGTCATATTTTAAAGTACTGCTAATAGTGACCAAGTGGCAAACAACAGAGGGTTAAACAGAACCTTATATGAAATAGCTCTAAATAGAAAGGAATTTCTTTTCTTCAAATCTTCAATACTTTAACTCTGACACCTTAAGTGTATAACTTTCTTTGCGGAGGACACAGATGATTTCCTTCAAGCTTGGACTACTTGGGTGGTAACACAATAGTTTATGAGTAGCAGGTTCACAGTGCATGTTTAGTTGTGACATTGTCATCTCTTTAGCTGTTCATGAGAAATGATCCAAATAACAGGAGTGTCAATTTATATCCAGTCTTTCATGCCTTGAGCCCATGAAAAAAATTTATTAAAGCATTTTTGAGAAGATGTATAATCTTCATAGCATGACAAAATGTTCACTAATAGAACAGTTTTACTGTGTCACTGTCATCTCTGGCCATATTCAGAGAAACTTCTGTCTTTGTGCAGTTATCCTCATATGTTTTGATTAATCTTTCTTATGAAATTTGTGGTAGGTACTCATGAAAGAAAATGCAAATAAACACAAGTACAGCAAACAATACTGTGTTATCACGACATCAACAACCACACAGTTGTGCTTTGAGACAGCAGCCACACATGGTAAAATCAAAAGTAGAGTTCTTGCTTTAGAGCCTGGTCACATTGAAAAGAATTATAAAAACAAGTAATGGGGCTGGGCCTGAGTTAAATCCCCAGTTCTGCCAAAAAAAAAGTAAGGATTTAATATGAAGCTGAGGAAACTGCTAAGGTCTCCATCTGTATGGTGGTTCTCCTCCATGAAACCTTTCTATCATAGCAGGTCCACCAATACTCCAGAACTTCTCCTCCAACCCAACTTCTGATGGAATCTGCATGCATGTACCTAATATTGCCCTTCTGCCAAAAATATACAGCCTTTCAACTTCTGTCTTTTTTCAAATGTCCAACTTTGGAAAGTTTCACATTTTAGTAGATCTTAAAGCCATTTTGTATGCATAAATTATTATGATTTTAACTTTTAGTAACTAAGAGAATACAGATAGACAAAATGCCTTTTATTTTCACCTAACCACTTTCAGACACTTGTGATCTTGAAGTGTTCTAATTAAACTTTCATTATTTTTGTGCTTAAAGGAAAAGTCTTGTTCCTAATGCTGGCAATTTGCATTTATAACTTCTGACAAGCTGCTTGGTACCAGGCAGCCAAAAGTGATGAATAGTTTCGGCAGATTAAAATGTAAATTTGATTGAAGAAAACAACCTACAAAAATGTATGCTTCTGTATAATCTATGTGATTAAATGTTACTTGTTTCAAAGCTAATGTTTCTGACACTTTCAATTACAGCTTCAGGGAGTTTTATTCCACATGATTTAATCTATTTTAAATAACTCTCCCTTTTAGGCTTTCAGAGAGTGATGCATATTTAGCTTCAACCTCTAATGCAAGCTTAGGAATAATCTCTGACCAGTATAAGACTCATTTTATATGGAGAAAACAAGGTTTAAAAACTAAACCTACAGAAGGAAGGAAGAAAGGAAAAGGGGAGTAAGAAAAGAGGATTTGCTACGTACCAAGTTGGGACCTGAATTCTTACAAGGAATGCAAACCTTATGTACTATATGCATGTATTAATATTCTAAACTAAACTAAATACATTTTTAAAAGTTACACCCACAATCCTCTTATAAGTAGGAAATGTTAGGTCCAATTATAACTTATATTTTACTACACTACAATTATAATAAAATGTCCCTAACAAAAGTTTACTATATTAATCATTTTTAATGTACAATTTAGTAATATTAACTATACTCATATTTTTGTATGACAGCTCTCTAGTATGTTTTCATCTTCTAAAACTGAAACTCTATACCCGCTGAATAGCAACTGTATTTCTTTCTCTCCTTAGTTCTGCTAACCTCCATTCTATATTCTGGTTCTATGAATGGGTTCTTGGGATAGTTCATATAAGTGGAACCAAACAGTACTTGGCTTTTTGTAAGTGGGTTATTTTGTTTAAGAAAATGTTATTAAAGTCCACCTATGTTGTGGCATGTGACTTCATTTCTTCATTTTCAAAGACTGAATACTCTCTCTCTCTCTCTCTCTCTCTCTCTCTCTCTCTCTCTGTTTTATCCATTTCATCTGTCCTTGGACATTGGGTTGCTTCTATCTCTTGACTATTGTGAACAATACTGTATTGTATGAACACACATACACAAATATCTCTTCAAAATTTTTAATTTTTTGATGTGTACCTAATAATGTAATTGCTGTACCATAAATTGGTTCTATTTTTTTATTTTAAAAGAAACTACCATGTTATTTTCCATAGTGGCCATACTCATTTGCACTTCTATGAAGCTATTGTCCTTTGGTATGACATATCATATTAACTAAATGTTGAATGACATCAGTAACTATTAAATAATAACAAAATACCAACAATATAAAAGTATTAGACTGTCATCTACTATTATTTCAGTAGCCTTCATTAGTTTATTTTTGGCCTTTATTAGTTTGAAACAATTTAGTAGTACATCGTTTTGCCACTGATTGTCTTTTTTTGTTAGTTTATTGATTTAGACTGTCAGAGCACTCCTCTACTGTAAACTCTTCTCAATGAGATTTTTTAAGCAAGAATAAAAAATAAAAGGAAATTGCCATTTTTAAGTGACTTCCTCTCAGTGATTAAATTAAATGCACATCTATAGAGTTGAGATGGATTGATAGCGGCGCATGAAGTGAGCCACACCACCTTGAAGTCAGATTTACTTTTCAGCAGAGACAAGAAGACTGTTTTGAGGCCCTCAGCCAGACATGGCACTGCATCCTGTGAAGGTGTGGGCAGTCTTTGACTTATGGCTCAACCCGTGATTTTTGACTTTGCAATTGATGCTGTGAGGCAATATAAATTCAATAGAAATCATAGTTTGGATTTTGAGTTTGAATCTTTTCTAGGCCAGTGACATGCAGCATGATCCTCTCTTCTGGTGGTGGACAGCCACAGTGAGCACAAGCTCCCAGTCAGCCCCATAATCACAAAGAAAAACAACCCATACCCTACTGGCTCAGTTACTTTTTTCTCTTTGCTGAGATGAAGCACTCAATGCCTAAAGTTAAAATTTATTTAGCCCATAGTTTATAGAGGTTTCAGTCCATAACTGGCTGGCTCCCAGGTGGGGTGGCACATGGCAGAGGCGCAACAGTTCATGGCGGCAGACAACAGCACAAGTAACAAGAAAGGAGACAAGCCTCTTTCTTCCCCTACTATTGTAGCCAGTCTACTCGGATTAGGGTGGTGTCAATGCAGTCAGTGGACTGATCTAGCCATCACACACAACCTTAATTCCAGTACCCTTAATCCTAGCATTGCACTATGAATCGATCACATACTCCAGATGCAACGACCTATGAAAAAGTCCCATTTAAAACTACATGAAGTTTGGGAGGTGGGCATCTAGATACAAACCATGAGATGTACAGTACGCCATGTTGGTAGGCTAGGAGTTGGGGTAGGTTGGGTACATTTAATGCAATTTTTAAAATTTAGGAAATTAAAAATTTATGATAGACTTATTTGCATGTCACACTATCACAATTTGAGGAAAATATGCAGTTGCCTCATAGTCCATTGTCTTCTTGAAGCAGTGTTCTGGGACATTTCTATTACCAAAGGATTCTGTGGCTTCCTCCTCATTATGTGAAAATAACTAGCCAATTCTCAGTCAGTATGTGTATGTCTGTGTTGTCAATCTTGACTTTGTAGAAAATAAAATTATTTCATACATATACAACCATTTTAGCCCTAAATTTTTCTAAGACTTAGTGATTGCTACCAAAATCCTTCAAAGGATTTTCTAAAAATAGTTACAGACAGTAGTGCAATAAAATTGGAAATCAGTGGCAAAAGAAACCACAATAAATACACAAACACATGTAAATTAAATAACACTCTCCTGATAAATAACCACAGATAAAATTAAAGAAGAAATTAGACAATTTTGTAATTACATGATAATACCAAAACAACATATCAAAATTTTATGGATCTTGATGAAAGCAGTCCTACAAGAAAAATTTGTAATGGTGAATTTCCTCATCAGGAAAGCAGAACAAATGCAAACAAAAAACCTAATACTGGACTTCAAATTCCAGAAAAATAAGGACAAGTCAAAGGAATATAAAGATCAGGAAAGAAACTAATGCAATTGAGACTAAGAAAACAATATAAATAATAATTGAATCAAAAAGTTGGTTCTTCAAAAGATTAAATAAAATCAACAAGATCTTAGCCAACAATGTCACAAAGGGAAAGAAAAGACTCCAATGCATGCAACCAAGAATGAAAAAGGATGAAATCACAACAAGTCCTGCAGAAATACAGAAGCTCATCAATACCTCCTTCAAGAAACTGTAGCCAAATATGAGAATAAATAAACAGGTTCCTATACACATATGGTTTACCAAAGTTGAATCAAAAGATATAAAAATTCTAAACAACCATCAGTCAATGAAATTGAAGATATAATTAAAAACCTACCAACAAAGAAAAGCATAGGTGCTGCTGCTTTCACAGCTGAATTCTATAGGAAATTTAGAGAAGATCTAATGTGACTACTTCTCAAACTCCTTAATAAAATTGGAAGAGAAGCAATACTCCATACTCATTCCTGGAAGCAAGCATAACCCTGATCCCAAAACTAGAGAAGAATCCAACCAGCAAAGAGAACTAGAGGGCATTTTCCCTAAAGAACATAGATACAAAAGTCCTCAATAAGATGTTGGCAAATGGCATGCAGCAAATCAAGAAGATTATGAAATATGAACAAGCAGGATTCATCCAAGGGATTAAGGGATGGTTCAACCTATAGTAATCAATAAATGTAACATACCATAGCAACAGAGCCAAGGACAATAAAAAACTTGCTCTAAAATTTATATATATAAAGACACAAAACCTAGGTAGATTAAGCAATTTTTAAAAAGAACAAAATTAGCAGAATCACTTTACTTGACTTTAAGACTTACTATACAGCTGTATTAAATGGTGCTATTGGCAGAAGGATAAGTATGTAGATCAGTGGGACAGTACAGAGAAACTAGTAATAAACCACACAAATTTGCTCAATTGATTTTTAAAATCACTTTAATAAATAAATGATTCATATTAGCACAATATAATATTTTTATTGATTTTAGCCTCTGCCTCTGAATTTTCATTTGCATTATTTGACTCAATTTATAGTATAATCTTGCCAAATTATGTTATCATTCTGTCTTTGGAGAAATCCTTTTTGATGATTCTAGCCTGAAACAATATCTTTCACTTTAAATTTAGGATGATGGATTTAATACATTGACTACCTGTTTCCAGTAAGAATAGGGCTCAGAAACGGGAAACTAAAATTCTTTAAGCATTCAAGGTAAAAATAAAATGCAAAATAGAACAAAATCTAGAACTCTGGAGATTGTGGTAGTCTAGTTTTTCTCAGCTCAGCTTTAAGCTTTTTTTCTGAGAAATGACAATAAAATAGGCTATAATCTTATTGAAAGCAAAACTTTTTTTTACCATATTCACAGCTGAATCCATTTATTTATTTGATACATAAATTGAATACAGGGCTAGGCAGAGGGCTAGGCACCATGACCTTAAAAAGAAAAGCAGTACAATTTTTGAACATCTGTGTCCCATCACCAATCTCTAACATAGAATAGACCATCAGATCACATTCTCAAGTATTTTTGAGAGATTGACTGAACAACTAAACTGAAGTTATAGGATGAGAGAAACAAAGAATTGCTTGATCACTCTTCACTGAGAGCTCTTGCCAATGTTCTCCACCAATCGTTTATCTAGTCTAGTCTTCCACCATTACATTTATGTTGCAACCACAGATGCTGTTTGACCTAAGCAAAAAACCCTCAGACTACCGAACAGTGCCTGTCTGAGTGCTCTTGTCTCTGACACCCTGGTGATGTGAATAAAGCAGAATTATCTCTTTTCTTTTTGGTTTCCATGTAGCTTGACACTTTCTAGTCATAGAACGGATTCCTCACTGAGTGAGGGTCACAACTTCACTAGATGTGGCAAATACACAGTATATTCTGATTAATCCTAAACTGCACAAATGTCCAATGTGTGTCAAAGGTAGAAATTTAGCACCTCAGGACACAACGGACAGAATCATCAACATTTGAGACATCCAAGTGTAGCACCAAGTATAGCTTTCAACCTCAAGTCCTTTGGCAATTGCATTCACGTCTGAGGAGGATGTGAGGATCAGTTTCCTTGGTGACACTTGTACTTAGAACTCCTTGGTGCTCTTCATGACAATTTATGCAGCGAAAAATAGCAAAATCATCTCATTGTTTTGGTTATCAGCAATGAGATTGGTGATATTATAAAAATAACAACACATAAAATGAAATGATAGTTGCAAAGTTCATGTTTTGGTAGGATGACTGAATAAAATATAGATATCTGGTTAGGTTTGATTTTCAGATAAATAATGGAAAGTGTATCAGCACAAATAAGTATAGACTTCTACTAAAACATTATTTGCTGTTGTTATGATTTGAAAGCTGATGTAATAAAAAGCAATGACTGACACTAGTCATAATCAGTTATACTTTTTTCAAAATAAAATTTTTATTCTCTTAATGAATAGAGGTATTTGTTCTAATAGTGTTTGTAAATACAATATCATGTCCGCATCTTGTTCAGCAAATAACCTTTAGGAAGAATGTATGCAATGTGTTAATTATTGAAACTGTCCTACTAATTTGTTTTGAAACTATCTCATTGCTATTTGTTTCTCAATCAAATTATGGAAAAAAGTAAGACTAGACAATAAAAAAAGTAAAATAAAATTTCTAAAAAGGTATAAAAATAAAAAAGAGAGAGAAGAACAAAATTTAAGATTTCTTGAAAGTAAGTGGTAATAGTCATATGTTTGATCTTACATAACTATATTTGTTAATTTGAGCAACAGATTTGACAGCAAAAGTAGATAATATATCAACCATTGTTAATCAGCTATCCTTGTCTTGAAAATCTAACATTTGTATTGTGTGTTGCCCTGTTTCTGTCTTTGTTTCTTATTTTTGTTCATGCTTTTGTTTTTGCTGCCAAAATTTAAATTAAACTAGAAAAAAATCAATGACTGAATAAGGGCACATGGTCTCCTTAGGGGGTGATAAATGTAAACTAAAATGGGGATGTGGTGTTTTTATAACTATAAATTTACTAAAACATTGAATTTTGCGTTTAAGATAGGTAAACTGTGTGGTATATAAATTATACCTAAAGATAGCTTATAAAATATAATGTTTAATTTTTACATGACTTAAAGCTGATTTTTTTATTTGAAGCCTGAGTAATGTCTTATGGTGCTGTGATGAGCAAATGCAGCGAGCGATGAAAAGAGATTTTTAAATTTCTAGAATACTGCATGCACATGCAAGGTAGTTTAACAATATTTCTTTTATTAATTGCACTGTGCATATTTCATGATTTTATCTGTCTGTTAAATTTATTTCACTGTAATAAACTCATTCTAGATAATCTTTCTGCATTTTCTTCAATAGGTCAACTAGACCAAAGATACAACTAGTTTAATGTCACAAGTTTAAGCCAATATTCATTGGCTTAAAGTCTAAGTTAGAAAAAATTTGAAAAATATTAGTATATCTCATCCATTGGTATCAAAAAGTACAGTAACTGATGAATACTTAATTCTCAATTATTTAAAAATTACCAGTTATTGTGGACTAGGCAAGCACAGCATATAGACTCCCCACTCTCTTAAATTTAAATACACAGAGTATTGTCATATTACCATTATAAAAGTTAATGTATTTTCAATATATATGAATAAAAATAGCCCTGAACACTGTGAGGTTGGAGAAATACTTTGCCAAGGGGATATTCCATTTATTCTATAGAGCTCAGTGGAGAGAATCAGAAACAACAGCTCTCTGCAGCCCCCAAACTATTACTTACTGGCAGCTCAATTTGATAAATGAGCTGATGTAGTACAAAGCAAAAACATTCCAAATAGAAACCAACAAAAGTAATTACTGTTATTTAACTCCATGAGACAAGGTGAAATCAAGCTCTTGAAGAAACTGAAATTTTCCTCCAAGCAAGCATTTATTATAATTATTATTTTTATTGTTACTTTTACTGTATCTAACAGTGCCGTTACATGAAGTTTAAAATCAACCAGTGGAATTGACTGAAATGAAGATGAATGTTCGCAACAAAACTATGTACTAGAAGAATGTTTTCCTTGGAGTTATCTGGCTGAGACCAAATTTATCATTTTTATGCTTTAATGTGTTCTACAAATTTAAAGACTTCCTAACTAATAAGTACCTTCTAGAACATCATCACTTTTATTTTTTATCTTTAATGTAACCTCAAAGTTTGAGAACATATTGGAATTTTCATACATTTATGTCACCCAGGATGAGGCTTCTGAATGAGAACTGAGCAATCAGTTGACTCCAGTGAGCCCTGGAATCCACATCTCAAGAGCTCTTATTTACTGCTATAAAATAGGAAGATTTTCTTCTTTTATGAAAAAAGAGACCCTGACAAAAGCCCAACTACTAGTACTCACAATGCACGTTAAAAATGGAGTAAATTATATTTAAAATTTGTTTTGTGCAAGAAGAGAAATGTTATTGAATTTGAGAACTCAGCTGTATTGAAATGAGTCTTCACTAATTACTCTGCATTAAAGCAAGAAAAATAAGAAATATTTATCTTAATGGCAGGATTTATTCTTATGCTATATAAATAACTTAATTAGTATATGACCAGTCATTTCAATATCCATACTATTTTTTCCTGTACTGTGCAATAGTAATGTTTTCACATTTGGGTTATTACATATGTTCTTTGTGAATGCCATTACTTGACCATTATATGATAATGTAGTTTAATTTCCCACCATATGTGCTTTTTAAAAAATAAACATATTGGGCAAAAGTCTTAAAATGTTTTTCAATAGCTAAATATCAAGAAATGTATCACCAAAGTTAGGTAATCAGTGAAGTTTTGAGGTTCTAAAGAAAAAATGCAAAGTCTACTGAAACATTTTTTTTTTGTTTTTGTTTTTGATGAAACACTGCCAACTTAAATTTTGTATACATTGGAAAATATCTCAAAAAAATCCACTATTGCTCAACAGTCCTTCAAATATTTTTGTGTTCTTTCCTCTTGTACCTAGAATGAGAAACTTTTCAAAGTGGTTGCACCTATTCATATATCTTGGTGAAGAAGAAGAAGAAATCTTCAAGGAAACTAATATTGTTAAAGGATCTCTGAGGCCAGTCATGAGGACACTTGCCTACAATCCTAGCAGTCAAGAGGCTGAGGCAGTGGAATTGCTGCATTGGAAGACTAGGCTGCATAGTGGGTTAGAGGTCAGCCAGAATTATACAGTGAGATCTTATTGAAAGAAAGAAAGAAAGAAAGAAAGAAAGAAAGAGAGAGAGAAAGAAGAAAGAAAGATTGTATTCTTTCCTTCTCACTAACTCAAAATACATGATGTGCACAATTTATTTTTCCTTGTGGTTGCAGACGGTTCAGTCAATAATGAGTCGGCTCCCAGACAGAGATAGCATGATAGAACGGCATAATGGAAGAAGTCCACTAAGCCCATGGCAGTCAGAAAGCAGGGGTGGGAGCAGGGACAGGAGCATGCCTTTCTAGGTCACAGTCCCAGTAACTTGTCTCCTCCAACCAGGCTGACTTCCCACAGAACATTCAAATTAATCCACTGATGAGTATAGCACCCCTTTGATCCTATTGATCACCTTCTGAAAGCTCCACCTTGAACACACAACACTCTAGAAGATATTTTGCACATAAAACACAACAAAAACTAACACAAAAATATGATAGTTGGCAAGCAAGGTAAAAAAATGTAATTTGTGACATGAGTAAAATCGATCATATAAGTTATAAGGAAAGAACAAAAATTATAGTTTTTGTGTGCTGTTAAAATTAAATTGTTGAGGCTGGAGAGATGGCTCAGGGGAGTAAGCGCTTCCCTGGCAAGCAAAGGCCTGAGTTCAATCCCTGGTTCAAAAAAAAAAAAAAAAAAAAAAAAAAAGTTAAATTGTTATCAACTTATGAAAGATAAACAAAAAAACGGAAAATTTACAAATATTCGGAATATTATAAACACATTTTTCTACAATCAATGGAACAAAGAACAGAATAGAAATTCAAAAATTTTCCAAGACAAACATACCACAAAAAGAACTTACAAAGTTTATATAATAGTAAAAATAGTACTGAGAAGGAATTTCAAATTAATTTCTATATCAGAAATGGAAAAAGAGCTAAAATAACTGAACTACACACTTTAAGACATTAGAGAAAGAATAAACTAAATCCCAACTTGGCAAAGAATTCTCATTGTTAAAGTGTTTGAGTCTCCCCAAAATTGTGTGTTAAAGTGTGATCACCAATGTGGTGGTGTTTAGAGATGGGGCCTTTGGGAGACCGTGAGTGCAGAGAACACAATTCTTGCCTTCACTACGAAGGACTCAAAAATATTTCTTTCCTTCAGTCATGTGTCTTGCAGTGAGAGGACACAGAGGAGCTAGGAAATAGGTCTTTATCAGATACTGCATCTGCTGGCATCTTGACCTTGGGTTTCGTAACATCTGGAACTGTAAGAAATACATTTTGTTTATAGACTATTATTCTACATACATCATTTTGTCATAGCAACCCAAACTAATTGAAATACTGAAGGAAATAATAAAGAACAAACTGGAAATAAATACAATTGAGAATAGAAAATAAAAAATTAACAAAACAGAGTTGTTTTTGACCATTTCATGTGAATGAATTGGATAACCTAAAACAAATTGTTACATTCCTAGAAACATATAACCTACTAAGTCTTAATATGAAGAAATAAAACTATTCACAGACATTTAATTATTAAGAAGAATTAATCAATAATTACAGGCTTCCCAAAAGGGAAAAGCTCAATATTAGTTGGCTTCAGTGTGAATCATGGCAAATAAAACTAATACCCAAACTTCTCAAACTGTTCCAAATAAATTTAATAGGGGAAATACTTCCAAACTCATTTTATGAGAATCATTCTGATAAAGAAACAGTAAAAAGCATGACAGAAAATCCATAGGCCAATATCCTTGATGAATATAAATGAAAAAATCATCACTAAAAATAGCAAAAAAATTCAATAATACATTAAAAACCATACATCATAGTCAAGTTGATTGTAACTTTGGGAAACAAGAATAAGTTAATATAAAAATGGCAATGAATGTGGGATTAGCAGAATCAGGAATAAAAATGACATGGTTATATTGACAGATAAAATTGAATTTGGGAAAATTCAACACCTTTCCTGTAAAAATTAATAAACTAGGAATAGAAAAAATTAATTCAGTATATTAAAGATTGTATATGAAAAATATATAGTTAGCACTATATTCACCAGTGAAAAATCAAAAACTTACTTTTCCTTTAGGCAATAGATTCCTAATTTTTTACTTTTTTTACACTTGAAGTCTTAAGCAGAGAAATCAGCCCATGGAAAAAATGATAAAAATCATCAAATTAGTGAAACAAGTGAAACTCTCTGTATATGACATGACTTATATGTAGAAAACCTGGAGGACTTAAAAATTCTGTTATAGCTAAAAGAATTTAGTAAAATTACTGGAAACAAAATCAACATACAAATTTCATTTGACTTTCTATGCTAACAACAAATCATGCAAAAAGCATTTTAAGGAAACATTCCCCTCAGTAATGCTATTGAAAGGAAAAAATCTTTTCGGAGATAAACTTGACCAAATAGTCAAGATTGCACCAACCAGAGGATTGTATAATAAAATGACAAAACATCATTGAAAGATATTAAAGAACACACATGAACATTGCACTTTGTATATTGGAATCTGAAGACTTATAGTATTAAAATGTCCCATATTATCCAAGTGTCCTATGTAATCTGTTCAATCACTATCAAAATCCCAGTAGTAGTTTTCCATAAATTAAAAAAGAACAGTAATATTCATATGCAAGCAGAAATTGCCCCTCAGTCTAAAGCAATCTTAAGTAAGGGAAAGCTGGAAACCTCTCATTATCCAATTTCAAAGGACAGCAGTACATATTACAAAATACTATGAAACTCTTATTAATTTGTTAAGTGAAATTTTGTATCACCTGTAATTTTTTCTGTTTTAATTCTAATTTGTACTCTCTTCAAAAAGATATTACAAAGCTACAATAATCAATATAATGGCACTTACATGAAAAAAAACCACTCAGTACAATGGAATAGAATATGGATTCCAGATGTAAAGGTCCATAAATATGTCCCATTGATCTTCTTCACGACTGCTGAAAATCCACAATGGTACAAGGACTGTGTCTTTGAAAAGTTGTTTTGGTGCTCTTTATCATGGAAATAGATTATTTATCCATAAATTTTGAAAGATGAATTTGCAGGGTACATCAATCTAGTTTGGAGGCTTTCTTTCAGGACTTGAAATTCTTTACTGTAAGCGCTCCTTGACTTAAGGGTTTGTGTTGAAAAGTCTGCTCCAATTCTCATGGGTTTTCCTTCACAGGTGATTTGTTTCTTTTCTCAAATGACTTTTAATACTTTGTTCTTGTGTTGCCTTTCTGGAATCTTAACTATTATATGCATTGGGGTAAGTTTTTTCTGTTCAAAGTCAATTACCATTTCATATGCCTCACTTATCTGTGTGTAAAATTCTTTTTCTGTTTTTGGAAAGTTTTGTGCTATTACTTCTGTGAACAGGATTTTGTGTCCTTGGCACTATCTTCTGATTTTTCATTGATTCTGATTAATCTTGTATTATTATTTACATCACTTAACAGCTGTTGAATTGATTTTTCATAGTCTCTTGCTATTTTTTTATTTTTTATTTTTGTCAGAACTGGGGATTGAACTCAGATCCTTGTGCTTGCCAGGGGAGCACTTATTCTACTGAGCCATCTCCCCAGCCCCTCCCTTGCTATTTTTAAAAAGTCTTTCATTTCATGTTCATTAACCACAATCTGTCTCATAGAGAGGGTAGTCTATGTTCACACTGTTTGATTCTGTTTCTTATACTCTCAATGGAAACTTAATCTCCTGGATATCTGTGTGAATAGGTTTTATGTAATCCATTCTTTCCTGTGTTGGGCATTTATGGTTTCTATAAATTTCCTAAACTTCCCTTATTTTTATCTCTTTCTACTGTAGATTAACTAACCATGTCCTTCATTATGGCCATTATCTCTGTAGTTTGTGTCATTACTTGATTTTTTTTCTAGAAATTTATTCATCTGTCTTGTTACTTTCACTGCTACACTTTGGAAAGTTCAGCTGGGTAACTTATTTCTTCCACCTCAATTGCATTTGGACTTGCCTTGGGCAAATTGGAGGTCTGTGATTTTACCTTGCTTCCATGTTTTGTCATTTTTTATTTGTTTTCTGAATTGATGCTTGTACATTGCTTATGATAGGTAGCTTTATTCTTTTTTATTTTTGATAGCTTTATTCCTAATAACAGGACCTCTTTAGCATATGACTACTTTTCAGAGATTTCTGCTAGGCATATCTGACTTTTGGCTTTTGCATCTGTCCTAATATTCTGCCTCTTCAATTTAAGGTTGAGAGGTCATTACCTATTTGGCCTAGTACCCAGCTCTTTAGTACTGGACTATGGCATTATTTTTGATGTCCAGGAAAATCTCTGCATTGGAATACAAGGAAGAATAAGTGATCAAAACTATATCACCTTGGTTAAAATAGTATAATCAATAATAACAATAAAATCAAGTATCGCCTAGAAAATGAGAAACAGTGATAAGTTTTAATTTTCCATTTTTAACCACAGGTATAAGATTTAGAATTATATAACAAAATCTAAAACAAATCAAAAAGTTCTATATAGTAAACATAGCTCAATGCAGCTATTTTCAGGTTGGGAGTATAGCACCTGCCTGGCAAGTGCAAGATGCTGAGTTCAATCCCTGCTCAAAAAAAAAAAAAAAAAAAAAAAAAAAATAAAGCACCTCTTTCATCTTCAGTGGAGAAAATTTAAAAGCGATAAGAGGAAAAAATAAATAAATAAAAGAAGAGAAAGGGATTACAACCAAGGCTGAAGGACAAAAGAAGATCACCCAAGCCAGGGAAAACTGGTAAGGAAGACAAGAGGGAAAGAAAGATATAAAAACAAAAACAAGAACAAAGCAATACAGGCTTGGAGATATAGCTCAGCAGCATAAGCATCTGCCAGGCAAGCACAACATAACGAGTTCGAGCCCCAGTGCCACACACATGCACATAAAAAGAACAAAACAAAACAATAAAAACACGAAACCACTAAAACAAGCAAGGGAAAAAAAAACAAAGGAAAAGCAAAATTTAAAAAAGAGAAAGAGAGATCTGCCTACAATTTCAAGCCTGTGATTGTCTTCTGGGACTCATAGTTTTATAGTAGTGTCCAATTCAGGGTGTGTATCTGCTATGACTGATAGACAAAGTATGCACACAGAGCTCAAGTCCATGTGGATGATCTGAGAAAGCCTGCAGTAGATTTAGGGCAGGGTATGGGATAATCTCGCAGTAGGTCAGGTGGGGTGTTCATTCTATTGCTTTTAATTCTAGAGAAGTTCAGGCTGATTCTGGCCTCTGATTGTGAAGTTAAGGGCCTGAGATTCTCAGTTTACAACACTCTGGGTGTCTCTTGCTGGATTGATCTTGGCTCCTCTCTTGATGCGAGACCTCTCTTCTAGTTGTCCTTTATCCAGTCATTGTGGGATTTCAACCTTGGTAGCCCTGAAATGATGCTAACCAAGGGCTGCCCAAATCACAGGTTCAGCCAGCTCTTCCCTAAAATGACATCTTGCCAGGGACTCTCTTCAGGGTATAAAAAAGATGCTTGGGATGGACTCACTCACTAGCTGTTGCAGCACACAGCCTCCATTGCTCCATTCCATTGGTGCATTTCTCCCTGGAGGCCTCTGGATTCTCCAGCCCTCACTGTGTCTCTGTGGATTTCTTTCTTTTCTCTCATACCTTGAGCCAGGAGCTAGGACAAAGTATAGTGTGCCAGCTCCTTTTTATGCACTGTGGTCTGTCTCTTTGCTTTCTCTGTTGGCTCCAAATTTCCCTTGAGATTCTCCCTGACCCTGGGAATCCAACCTCCCTCCTTTTCTTTCTCAAATTGTTATTTTCCCATGTCTGGATTTCAAATCTCAGATAGGTGATTTGTTGCTTCTTACAGCTCCACCATCTTCCCAGAAGTTTCAAAAAGTTATGTTGGAATAACTAAGTATCTACATGCAAAAGAATCAAATTTGATACTACATATATACAAAACATTTTCTTAAAATGGATTAAAGACTAAAGCGTAAGACCTGAAAGTGGAAAATTTCTAGAGAAAAAACACAAGGCAAATGACTCATGGCATTGGTGTAACCTGTGATTTCCTGGATATGACACCAAAAGGACAGGCAACAAAAACAAAACCAGGAAAAATAGGACTATGTCAAAATAAAAGCCCTTGGTTAGCATAGGAAAGGAAACAAAAGTGTAAAAAGACAAATGCCCATCTACTGATGAATAGATAAGAAAAATATGGCCTTTTATACAATAGAATATTACTCAGTCCTAAAGAAGGATAAAATTGAGACATTTATAACTAAATGGATGGGTTTTATGACCATAATAATGTGAAATATTAGACACATGTGTAAATATTGCATTATCTCTCTGATGTGAGAAACTAAAACTGTAAACCAAAATGCACTGTAGATATAGTGAAATAGGAAGAAATTATTCAAAAGGAAAAAGGAGCTAGGCAGGGGAGAGAGGAAAGAAGGAAAAATGAAAAAGGAAGGATAAAATGAATACTGAGCTTTGTGAATGAGAAGGGGAAAAGGGAAGGAACAGCGGTTAGGGGAAGGGGAAGAAAAGAATCAAGCTGTGTATAAGGATAAAGTACCTATATTGAATGTGGTCATTATCTATACCTAAATTTTACCAATAAACTTAATTAAATTTTTAAAAATGGAGAAAATATTTGCAAAACATATGTCTGATAAATGTTTAGTATACAAAATATACAAGGAACTCTTAAGACTCAATTTGTAAAAAAGATGAAGAGATGAGGACAAATAATGAAAAATGGGCAAAGAACTTGAATAGACATTTTTCAGAATAGACTCATGAATGTCAACAGGTATGTGAACAAATCCTCAACATCATTAATTATTAGGGAAGTTCATATTAAAATCATAAGGTAATATCACCTCATACTTGATAGTATGGTCATTATCCATTTAGAATTTGAAATAGGAAATAACAAGTGTTGATTAGGATGTGTATAAATTGGAACCCTTGTGCACCCCTTTGATAGGATATGTAAATTGCTTCAGATGGTATGGAAAACAGTAGGGAGAGTCCTCAAAAATTAAAAATAGTAGTGCCATATGGTCCAGGAACTTTACATCTAGATATTTATTCAAAAGAATCATAATCAGCTAGCCCAGGTCCGGCCCCGCCCGACCGGAAGCCAAGAGGGTGGCAGCGGCGACGGTGGCGGCAGCAGAGAAGACCGCAGGCGCAGCCTCGGCCGAGCTGGGGATCGGCTGGAGCATCTTCGGCCTCCTCCTGCTGGCCATGTTGGCGCTCTGCTGGATCTGTGTGCGTAAATACCAAAGCCAGAGGGAGAGCGAAGTTGTGTCCACTGTAACGGCAATCTTCTCTCTAACAGTTGCACTCATCACGTCTGCCCTTCTGCCAGTGGATATATTTTTGGTTTCTTACATGAAAATTCAAAATGGTACATTTAAGCTCTGTATTCTGTTACACTGTTCTGTGTGTTCCTCCGGATCCCCTTCGTCTACTCCTACTACGAAGAAAAGGAGGAGGATGACACCAGCAAATGCACGATGGGCTGGCCGCGCTGTCCTTCTCCATCAGCTCGCTCACCCTGATCGGGATGTTGGCAGCAATAACGTACACGGCCTATGGTATGTCTGCATTACCTTTAAATCTGATGAGAGGCACTAGAAGTGCTGCGTACGAACGTTTAGAAAACACTGAAGACATTGAGGACGTGGAGCAGCACATCAAGCGATCAAATCCAAGAGCAAAGACGGCCGGCCTTTGCCAGCAAGAATAAACGCGCCTTAAAGCAATTTGAAGAAGGGTTACGGACACTTAAGAAAAGAGAGAGGCACTTAGAATTCATTGAGAACAGCTGGTGGACAGAATTTTGTGGCGCTCTGCGTCCCTTGAAGATCATTTGGGGAGTATTTTTCATCTTAGTCGCATTGCTGTTTGTATTATCTCTTTTCCTGTCAAGTTTAGGTAAAGCCCTCCATTCAGCTGGAATCGATTCTGGTTTCATAATTTTTGGAGCTAACCTGAGTAATCCACTGAATATGCTTTTGCCTGTACTACAGACAGAATTCGAAATATTGGCATGTGGTTCTTTCGGATTCCACTGTATAAAATCAGAAGAGGCAGAACTAGGCCCCAGGCCCTCTTATTTCTCTGCATGATACTTCTGTTGATTGTCCTTCACACCAGCTACATGATTTATAGCCTTGCTCCACAGCACGTTATATATGGAAGCCAAAATTACTTGGTGGACGGCAATGCAACTACTGGAGACCGTAAAAGCAATTCAACCCTTTATGTGCCAAAGAGATGCGATGCCGGTGCCCCTGAAGATCAGCGCACGGTTACCCGGACGTGCCTCTTCCTTCGTAAGTTCTGGTTCTTCAGTGCTGTGTACTATTTTGGGAACTGGGCCTTTCTCGGGGTCTTCGTGATTGGGTTAATTGTGTCCTGCTGCAAAGGGAAGAAGTCAGTCGTCGAAGGCGTCGAGGGCGACTCAGACCTGAGAGACGAGGAGCCTTCCGGGTTTGTGGGGCTGACGGGCACCTCACCGAGGTCGCGGCCTAGAGTCAGTTGGGACAAGTGCGCTTTCATCGAAAATGGGAGCATGGCCATGAAAAATAATATATTTTTTATGTTTTCTGAAGCAACATTATTGTATCATAGATTAACATTCAAAATTGTAATACTACTATGTAAATATAAAACCTACGAGCTTTCTGAAGAAAGGCTTCTGGAAAATTTCTTTCTTTAATGTATAATAGTGTTAAATTGATTAAAATCTTCCAGAATCTTCAAAAAAAAAAGAATCATAATCAGAAACTTGAAGAAATATCAGTACTCCCATGTTTATCATACCACTATTTATAATACCCAACATGTTGAAGCAAGCTAAATGTCTATAAATGAATAGATGAAGAAAATATGACATATACATACAATAAAATATTATTTAGTCATAGAAAACAAGAAATCTTCTTTTAGTAGGGAGTGTTCTCCACAGAAACAGAACCAAAAATATTTATTGTAAATTATTGGCTCATGGTATATTAGAGGTTGAGAAATTCTAATATCTGATTTGCAGTCAGGAAATTATAGATCTAGAAAACTAAAAGATCTATTTTAAATCTGAAGGCTTGCAAGTCAGGAGAGCCAATGATATAAACTTCAGTCTGAAATTCATCAGGCTCAAAAACCAAGAGATGTCCATTTTTCAGTTCAAGTCTGAAGGTAAGAGCAAAATACCCATGCTCCTGTGTACCCAAGCAGTAAGAATTTCTTCTTAGTCATTTTATTTTATTTAGGTCTCCAAATAATTGGCTGAGACCTAGCCAATGGGGGGTGAAGGGGGACACACTTGGTTTTAATCAGTATAACAATTCACATTTCAATCCTTTCTAGAAATACTATTATAGAAACACCCAGAAGAAAAGTTCTAGGCCCCCACAGCCCCAAACTAACATCACCTCTAGCACATGCTACAACATGAACATGCCTTGATGACAAGTGAAGCCAATTACAGATGGAAAAATTTGACAAACATTGCATGATTGTTCTTATATATTTAAAATAATCAAAACTCTTCCTTTTGGCCATAACCACCATCTTCCAGTAACTTGCCAAAATGACTAACGCAAAGGGCAAGAGGATGGAAACCCAGTATATGTTTTCCAGGTCTTTTAGAAAACATGAGTTGCTCCTTTGGCAACATACATGCGAATCTACAAAAAGGGTGATATTGTACACATCAAGGAAATGGGTACTGTGCAAAAAGGAATGCCTCACAAATGTTACTATGGCAAAACGTAAAGAGTCTACATTACCCAGCATGCTGTTAGTATTGTTGTAAACAAGCAAGTTAAGGGCAAAATACTTGCCAAGAGGATTAATGTGCATATTGAGCATATTAAACACTCAAAAAGTGGTGATAGCTTCCTGAAAATGATCAGAAAAAGAAGGAAGCCAAAGAGAAAGGTACATGAGTTCAAATGAAGTGCCAGCCTGCCCCTCCCAGAGAAGCGCACTAGGTGAGGACCAATGGAAAGGGAACCCGAGTTGTTGGAACCTATTCCCTATGAATTCATGGCATAAACTGGGGATGTTGCTCTGCCATTCAGTACCTAATTGGCAGTTTAAGTGTTCTAGGTCCTATGTAAAAATAAAAACATCTTGTGTTGTAAGGTCAGTTTTCTTAGTTGAAAGATACATATTTCTCAGATATATGGTGCCTTCTTATCTCAGAAATACTTGCAGCAGATTTTCACTGTACCTAGTAATTGTGTCTAGTCTTTATTCTTCAGTGTTTTCCTTGCTGAAAGATATTGCTGAGGTATTGTGCAGATGTATAGCCAAATATTCAAATATTTATAAAATATTTATATGGGCTTGAAGATCCTGTAAATCATCATGGGGAAAAGACGTATTAAAATAAATGGAAGTCACTTCAGAAACAAATGTAAGTTCATTTCAGTTAAATAAATTGTTTAAAGCAAAAAATAAAATAAAACAATCCAACACATGAAAACAGGAAGGTGGGTCTTGCTTACTTGGGTAGCAAAAAAATTGGGAGCTTCTGTTCACTAAACATAAAATTTCTATTATGTATGATAGAAAAAAATCTAGATATCTGCAACATAGCATTGTATATGTTGTTAATAACTGCTATACATCTAAAATCTACTATGGGACGGGGGAGATAGCTCAGCAGATTAAAGTGCCTGCTTAGGCAAGCTTAGGCAAGTGTAGGGACCAGGGTTCATCCCTGGCACCACATGCAGCGCCAACCCTGCCCCCCGTGCACCCTGAGCAAACCTCAGAGTCTGGGTGTGGTGGTGCATGCCTGTAACCCTAGTGCTAGGGAGGCTGTAAACAGGAGGATCACTGAGTCCGAGCTGTGTAGTGTGACTCTGTAATAACCAAGTATATTAAAATAAATATGGGGCTGGAGAGATGGCTCAGTGGTCTAAAGCACCTACTTGGAACAAGCTTGGCAAGGCATCAGGGACCGCGGTTCAATCCCCCAGCACCACATGCCAG
>NW_004524614.1:11984148-11995668 GCF_000260255.1 Octodon degus
CTCTCTCTCTCTCTCTCAAATAAATAAAATAAATAAATAAATAAATAAATAAACAAAATCTACTATGAGGAGAGATCTCATTCATGTATGTGTTTCTTATCATAATGAAAAAACTTACATGAATAAGTTATTTTATTAGTTATTCATACACTATTGAAGGACTACTTATTGACGTAAAGCCCATGAACCATCTAAAAGAAAATCTGTAGAGAATCTATTTTCAAGTAAGTTTGAATAATGAAATAATGAGTGTTAGAGCTTCAAAAAATATCTGGGAAGGGTATATGGGTGAGGGATAGGGGGTGCACAAATCAAGACATAATAAACTCAGTTCAGCATTTCTTCATTATAAAATATTGGTTTTTTTGGGGGGAGGTATTTAGGACAGGGTCTGCAGAGTCTTCAGGGTCTCACTGCGTAAATCATAGATTGGACTCATGGTGAGCCTCCAGTTTACAGCCTCCCAAGTACTGGGATTACAAGTATATGCCACCGCACCCAGTCTCAGTGTGCCCTGGGGGCGGAGGCAGCATGGCAGGGCTTTGATCAAACTCCAGGCCACTGTGTCTGCCTAAGCAAGCGCTTTAATCCACTAAGCTATTTGGCTGGCCTTATAAAATATTGTTAAAGAAACGTGTGGAATGAATTGTGTCTCCTTACAGCTCATAGCCCTAATTCTAATCTGACTACCTTTAGACATACGGTATTTAAGGAAGTATGGAAATGCACAAAAAAAAAAAAAAGTAAATTGGTTTTTAAATTCAACAGGACTAGTATCTTTTTGAGAGGAAGAGATACTAAAAAAGCCCTCTATTTCATGTAGGGAAAAGGCCAAATTAGGACAAAGGTAGGAGGAAGCATTTGCCAGCTCAGGGGAGAGATCTCACCAAAAACAAACTCCATGCACACTGAACCTCAGCCTCTGGGTCTGTGAGAAAAACTATTTTTGTTATTTGCGATGCCCTATTTGTTTTACCTTGTTGTGGTATCCAGAGCAGAAAAATAAAGCAACTTAACATTGAAAGCACACACACACACACACACACACACACACACACACACATAGGGGGTAATTTTTACATATTTTATGTTCTCACAAAAGGTAAAGGGAATAATGGACAGAGAAAGGGTAAAAGATAAACAATCTGCAGCATTTTGATAGTAGTTAAGATATTTGCAAATAATTGTTTATAACATTGGTTACTTCCCAAAAGGGAAAAGCTAACTTTAAAATATACTTTCTCTTTTAACACTTAATATGATAATGTTTAAAAAGAGCTGCTATTTTTTTAGATTTAAAGGGGCCAGGGAGATGGCTCAGTAGAATAAGCGTTTGCCTGGCAAGCACAATGGGCCTGAGTTCTATCCCTGGTTCTGAAAAAAAAAAAAAAAAAAGAGCTGTTATTGTTTAGATCTAGAATTTCCCCAAAGCCACATGTGTTTGGAAGGTGGAACATGGGGGGATTACATCAGACTTGCTTCTTGGTGACAGTATTTTTCCACTTAGCATGGTAATTGGAGTGATTAGTGTTGTTGCATTTATTAGAAACTCTATACCACTAGTTATTGAGAAATAATTCACTGTATACATAAAGTAAAATTTATCCTTATATCTTGCTCATGACAGACACTTGATGCTTTTGTGTCGTTACTGAGACAAAATACCCAACACCTAAAGTTAAAGGGGAAAATTTTTCTTTAGCTCACAGTTTATAGAGGTTTCAGTCAATAATCAGCTAGCTCTGAGGCAGGGTGGCACAAGACATAGGGGCAACAGTTCATGGTGGTGGAAGACAGGAAAAACGAGGAGGGGGAGAGAGAGGGAAAGAGAGAAAGAGAGAGGGAGAGAGAGGAGAGAGAAGGAGAGAGAGGGGGGAAGGGAGAGAGAGAGAGAGAGAGAGAGAGAGAGAGAGAGAGAGAGAGAGAGAGAGAGATATTTTGTGTGTGGTATTATTTCATTGGTCTTTTCTTTTTCATCCCCTGGATAACTAATGATATTAACTATTTTTGTGTGTTTATCGAGTGCATCTTCCCTTGTGGAAGATCTTATCAAATCCTTTGTCTATTTTTTAGTTATTCAGACTCTCAGTTCTGGCTGCACACATAAGGTGAACTCAGGTCTATGATGAATCATCAGCTCAGAAATCAATTTTCTATCTTCAACTCTTGTTCTGAAGCCAACCAAGTTAATTTCTTCTTCCTTTACACTGCTGGTACTTCCTGTGAGAGTGAAGGACTGGGACCTCACTGACAACAGTGTTCACCAGTTTAGCAAAATAAGAGTGCCTTTCTATCTATCAGCCTCTATTATTAGGGTCTTCCCTGACTACTTATCCTAAGCAGCCATCTCTCACCCACCCAGTCCCCTGTCATGCCCTGCCATCTTGCCATACACCATCATTGCTCTCAACAGTATCTGAATGTGTGCGTTGTTTGTCTTATCCGCTGGTAAGACAGCCCCATAAAAATAAATCTTGTATGACTGTTCATAGAATACTGAAATCAGTATTTATCCCAAGTTGGCATTTGAGGAATATTTTGAGATGAATTAAACCATATAATGTAGAGCGAGGTGTTTAAAATACTATGTCAAATTTATAATTAAATTCTTTCTAATATCTGTAGTCATACACTTGATCAGTAATAATTATTAGAATATAAAATTGTGTTCCAAGTTATGGTCAGCTATTAATGAAAGATCAATCAACAAAAGCCATAAACATGCAAAGTTGTGCTTTACTTTAATTCCCTTCAAAAAAACATTTAAATTAAGACTAAAATTTAGGCTTAGCAATGTGTTTAACATTATTTAGCTAGCAAGCAGATAAACACATTTACTTTATGTAAGCATCAAAGAACTTTAGTTAAGCTTTTTGCCTTTTCATGGTTCAGAGGTTCCTATTTCAAAACTATAAATAAAAGTGAACTGAAAATATTCAAAGCAAAGTCACCTCACAAATATAATTTCAATAACAAGAGGACGGGCCTGCCAAGTATGGTAGGCAGTATTTTCTTTTTTTGATTTATTGCTATAAGGTATAGCAAAATGCAATGATGATTCAACACTTTCAAAATCTTTAAACAATTTTGAACAGTTCAATCAAAATATTTAAGCAGAAAAATGCAGTATAAATAAAAAGTATAAAAATAATTCTATTAGAGGGACATGTAAAGGAACTTGTATGAAATACTATGAGAATATTTATTTTAAATTAAGGATTGTTATTTCTCTGAGGTTTGTGGATTTTCTAAAATAATTTTATTGAGAAGCAAATAGCAATGAGACAATTTAAAACCGATTAGTAGTACAATTTCAATACTTAATACATTGCATATTGTTGTCTTTTTAGTGGTTATTCATAATACAAAATGTAGACATGATACCCTGTCCACAAACACTATTAGTACAAATCTTTCTATTCATTGAATTAAGAGAAAGTAGCTATATATCTATCTTAACTATTTTGAATATACAATACAAAATAGTCCTTCATTTGTATCCCATTTTTTGTTTAGTTTTGTCAGAGATAGGTATTTCATTGTCATTTAAATATTGTAGGTACGTGAATTCAGCAAAATATTCCAATATAGTTCAGTAGTACATAATAATAGTGAGTTATCCATAGGACTGGCAATGTCATAAGTTGCTGACTTGAGCCTTTTACAGCTCAGTATATTAATATGGCTTTACTTTTTATATCTGTTCCATGTTATGTCTAAGATGTTTGAGTTTTGTGTTTTGATAAATAAACTCAAATTAGGACTTCATTGTCTCTGGTTCCTTTAACATTACAAAAACCTGGTTTCTAGTCTGGCTTAGCTTTATTTATAATAGGTTTTATGTGTCCCTCTCCCCAAATTATGTCCACATTCAAACCTTTGGTACCTGTAATTATGATCTTATTTGAAAATAGGTTTTTTTTTCAGATATAATAAAGTGGTAAAGCTCTTAAGATGAAATGATCCTGGAGTTTGAGTGAACCCTAAATCTAATGACTCGCTTCTTCCTACGAGGAGGAAAGTAGATTCTGAGAGATGTAGAGAGACAAAAGAGAAGATCAAAGGGGAAGAGGGAGTGGAGGAGAGCTGGGAGTATGAATACAAAAGTACAGATTGGGGTGATGTCTTTACAAACCAAGGAGTCCTGAGAAGTGCTACAGATTGCTGGAAATTAAGACACAGACATAGAGTGGATTTTTCTTCTCAGTCTTCAGAAAAATTCAGTCCTGTAGATACTTCTTTGATTTCAGACTTCTGATCTCAGAATTGTGAGAAAATACACTTGTGATTTTACAATCCACCAAGTTTGTTGTGCAGGCATAGGAAGCAAGTACAGTACCATCCTTTTCAAAATAGGCTCTCATTTGGGTCCAAATTTTTGCAGAACATGATGTCTTCTTACTCTGTAGGTTATGGAGCATTGTAACCTGTACTTTCCAGAAATAGCTTGTGAGTAGAAATTTCTGGAGACTCTTTTGAAATAATATTTATTGTGGGGAACAACAATAATGACCTCAAAACTCAGGAAAAAGAAACTGAGCCACCACTGAGAGCTCTGCTTTGCCAGTTAGTAACCCTTATTTTTGAGGGGAAAAAAGTAACTACTTCCTTTGGAAATCAAAGCAAATTAAAAACAAAAAACAGTTACTTGATACAGTGGCTCCTCATTCATGGTTGTGGCAATACTTTGATTAGTTTAATGTGTCCTATGGAAATTGTACCTCATGATATCAATAAAAGAAGCTAAAGTAGAAGAAGCCCAGGGTGATGGTCCATGTTCTTTAGTGCTTACAAATTCATTGTAGGACTGGGCTCTTGGGCTCTAGTTAATATTGAATGTATGATACAGAACGTAAATATTTAGTAGCATTTAAATGCATTTGACCATTTGCAGCTTAGTAAAACAACTTTACTATGACTCAGTCATTTACACAGGAAATTTTAGAAATATTCTTGACAGTGTTTCTAGATGTTCTCTCCTCCCCCTTATGTAAACCATTTTGCTATTCTCTTCTACAGGACTCTCAGCGCTACTCTCTCAGGAAAGGCTCATGTCAACTGACAGCTAGATATGCATAGTGTGTCTCTAATGAGGCTCCCAACTTCAATATTTGTTCTAATCTATTATCTATTCACATTGCTTCGAGGGCCTTATTTTCTCTAAAATTAATGACATCTTGTGAATTTAAATTCCCTGGCATAACACAAAAGGCCCTTTGTTCTGGCACCTGTCTATTTCCCCAGTCATTTTTCATGACTCCCATAACCCTCATTCTCTGCCTGTTTGGGCAGATGTTGGAAGTTGTCTACTGAATATCTAATCTGTCTGTTTTGCTTTTTTCCTTAGAACTGCATTTTATTTCAGGACATTCACATGCTCAGTGTAAAAATATAAATACAATTTTCAGCCTCATTTCAGCTAGACATAGTTATCTAATGCAGTTCTTGCCAGTGAGATGTAAATATTAACTTTCAGGAGACTCTGGGGAAAACATGGTTTCTTCCAATAATGCCTCCATTTTCTGTTTGCCGGTACCTTCTTCATATTCTTTACTGATATGTGGGTAGAAACCTGGAGGTAGAGCAGTCCTAGCTGCCATGAGAGAAACATGAAGACAAAACCTCCCAGTGACAGCTTGGTACAGAGACACAGAAAGAGCCCAAACCATTGCGGTGTGGCATGGCTGTACCATCCCTGAGCTGGTACCTCCAGGCTCTTCTTTTTATAGGAGAAGAATAAGGCCCTAATTTATTATGATATTAAGTCACATCACTTTTAAATGTAACTAAAGGCAATAATGATAGTAGCTTCATCTATTAACAAAACAGTACACCATTTATCTTTTCTTAAATAAGTCTTTACTATCAAATTTCTGTTTCTTAGCAGTCTCTTCTTGTGACCTGATATGACTTCTTAGGTACATTTCACAAATTCTTCCATTCTAAGTATTATTCTATTTCCATGTCCCTACCCTAAGTGACATATCCTAAGTGAATGACATTACTTGTCTTCATTTTGTGACAATTGCCATTTCCCTCATGGGACTATCTGGAATCTAACATTACATGAAATTGCATGTCTACCTAATTTAGTTTTTCAGAGGTTCCTTCTTTAGCAAATACTAAAAGCATCTTAAGCTCATAATCCATGAAGTCAAACAAAGAATATTTGAAAGAATTGCTTCTATGCCAACAAATGAATTATATAGATAGTTTAACTATTTCTAACCATACATATGTGTATACACATCTCTGAAAATAGCATTTATAGTGTGCTTGGATGTGAGGGTGATCTGGCTATGACATCTATTACCCCACTGATTGGCAAGATTGCACTGTTCTTACATAAATTTATTTAAGTGCAAATGCACACAAAAGTAAAAATTCTAAATATAACAACAATCCTGAACTAACATGAATTTTCTGTTCATCTAGGGTTGAAACTATATGGGAAAACAATGTAAATATAAATACAAGTTTTCAGAATTCATGAACTGAGAAATAACTATGTATAGAGTTATTTTTCCTGTCATTATTTTACCAGCACTATGGAACTTTGTTTGAAACCCAGATATTTTATTTTATTTTTTTCCATAAATTTATTGAGAAACAAATAGCAATGAGACAGTTTCAAACAAAACTGGTAGGACAGTTTCAATAATTAACACATTGCATACATTCTTCCTAGTGGTTAATTGCTGTACAAGATGCAGACATGATATCCTACTTATAAACACCATTAGAACAAATCCCTCTATTCATTAAGAGAATGTAACTGTATATCTATCCTAGCCATTTGAATACACAGATACAAAATGGACATTCATCTGCATCCCCTTTTTGTTGTTAAGTTCCATTATTTGAATATTATAGGTGTGTAAACTCAGCAAAATATTCTAAAAGAGTCCAGTAGCCCATAATAGTATTGGGTCTTCCTCTTGACTGGCAATGTCAGAAATTGTTGACCTAAGTCCCCTACAGCTCAACATAACAGCATGGCTTTTCTTCTTATGTTTCATTTTTATACTTTTCTGCTGGATGGTTAAGACCAAAGTAAAGCAGGACCTATGCAACAAGAGTTGTAGCTTTTGGGTCTGATAAGGTCAGTGAAATCTCCTCAGGATTTATCCCGAGATCCTGAACCTCAGATTGTAGATCCTTTGTCAGTGTCAGCCATGTGGATGAATCACGGCCATTTCTTGGCCAATGTGCTCTCTGTGAAAGCCTGAGAGAATGTTTTCTCTCTATGTGACTCTCCTTAGGCACACTCTACATCACCTATCACTTTCCTCTTTGGCCCCATAATCTCCTTGATCAGAAAATTTGGGACACTACAAGTTCTCATATATCCTGAGTCTTAATTGACCTTAGAAGGCTAGGGCCAAAATGTTGGCTAAAACCCAGATTTTGTGCTTAGTTGTCTATAAACTCCAAATTACTACATCTGTATAATGTGGTTCAAATGGTTCCTATTTACAGTAGAGTTAGAGAATTTACCACAGTGGCTGGTCTAATAAAAAATGCAGGTAATGACTGAGAATTGTGATACATATCTGTAGCCTTTGTTATTCGGGGGGACAAGGTAAGAGGATTACAAATTCAATGCCAATCTAAGCAACTTAGTGAGACTCTTTCTTACAGTAAAACAAATAACAGGGTTAGGATGTATCTTGGTGGTAGAGAGCTGCTGGGTCCAATTCTCAGTGCTAATAGACAAATACACACACACACACAAATTTAAAATTGTTTTGTTTATTTTTTTATGTATACAGTAAAGGGTCTACAGGGTATTGCTACACAGATTGGACTTGTAGTGATCCTCCAGTTTTCAGCCTCCCAAGTGCTGGGATTACAGGCTTGTGCCACCATGCCTAGTCTCAATCATCATCTCAGCATACCCCAGGGGTGGAGCTGGAATGGCACACCAGGATCTAATCCTGGTTCCTGCATCTGCCTAAGCAGGTGCTTTAATCTACTGAGCTATCTGGCCAACACTACAAATTTAAAATTAAAAATTCATTTAATAGTACAGTTGTCTTTTCAATCACATAGATTTTCAGTTTCTCTTATGAGCAGTTCATTAGTCTATTTATGAATTGCAAGATTCTTTAAAAAAAATTGGACTTCACCTACCCTTCAATCTCTTCTTTCGGAAAGTGATCTGTCATCATACTGATCTACCTTTATACTATATGGGTAATGATTACTTGCTAGTGATCTATCAAATTCATTCTAAAATTTAGAGCCCATATGTTAAAAACAGTACATTGTCAAATTTTCTGATAATATATCTAGGATTCAGTGTCTTATTTCTCATGGAAGATTTAACATGCACAGATCATGCAATCTGTGTACAGTCATAAATACTTAGCATGGAAGATGTTGACCATCCATTCTCTAAGGTCTTTTCCTCTTATTCCAATGCTTTTTGACAGTGTTTGAGCTAAGGGCAGTTGACTGAGGGCAGCTTAACAAAGACTGCAGGGTCTTCCTGGGATTCTTCTGACCACAGAGGCCAGGATGATCTTTTTTTCAGGGTGAAGGGGTCAGAGATTTCTCACGTGGAGTTCTTATGACTTGCTTGCAGCAACGTCTTAGAATCCTTGTTGTATCTGTCATTTCTCAAATTCCCTTAGCCTAAAACATTCAACATTCAACATTCAAACTACATTTTAGGGTATAATGTTATAAGCCCCAACACAAACAAACATGGTAACCTTGGAAGTCATCTATTGAAATGGCAGAGAAAGAAGATGAAAGGACTCTGTGATGCATGAGACCTTATAGGAGAGCACCTACTAGTAAGGAAAACTCATTCCGACCTTTGATAAATGAGAAATAACATTCCCTCATTTTTGGGCTATTATATATGTTGGAACTATTTTCATGACAGGTAATCTACCCTGAAGCAGTTAGGGTTTCAAATTTAGAAGGACATAATGTTATCAGTACATGATCAGTATTGTTTTAAGCTACCTATGGCTTGTAATATTTTTCTTATAAAATATTTTATAAAAATATTCTATTATTGACATCCCCCATCATGCCCACTGAGTAGGAATTTCTGCCGTGTTCCAGGAACACCCAGACACAGTCCTAACCCACTCCAGGACTGGTGAGTGTGTGGGAGAGCTGCCTCTCCCCTCTACTCCACCTTGTTCCCTCCAGACTCAGTCTGACATACAGTCCTGAAGTGAAAACCTGCAGCTGCAATCTCTGCAGAGAGTGTAGGGGACAGAACCACCCAGGTAGTTCAGGACCAGAACATCTTGTCAGAGAGGCACAACAGGTTCAACCCCAAGGGCAGCAGCAGGAAAGAGCTGAGCACAGCAGCCAGACCCAAGCAAGGCACAGCTGGATAAATCAAAACTTTGTAGATCTGCACCTGAACTTCAGTAGGTGCTAAGGTTATAACTGCAACAAAGATCTACAACAAAGGCCAGAAGACAGTTCTACACAAAATGATGAGAAAGAACAAAATGCAATCTCAGAACCCAAGGCCACCCATAACAAGTGCAGAGGACACTAACACAGAACAAACTGGGAATCACACAGCTCAAAGCAATGAATCAACAGCTTCTGAAATAAAGAAAAAGCTGCAGAAAGGTATAGAGGAACTCAGATTGGAAATGAAAAAAGAAATCCCTGAATTAATAACATCTGCAGTAAAGAATTAAATGCAGAAACATATGGAGGAAACCCAATGCCCACCCAGAACAAGTGCAGAGGACACTAGCTCAGTTCAAATGTATGAACGAAGAGCATCGATAGTAAATAAGCAACAGCAGAAAGTCATAGAGGAACTCAGAGCGGAATTCTTTTCTTCTAGCTCAGCTCAAATGTACGAATAGTGTCGATAGTAAATAAGCAACGGCAAAAAATTATACACGAACTCAGAGCAGAATCCTTTTCTGAAATAAAAAAAGAATTCTCATAACTCATAGAATCTGAAGTAAAGAATCAACTACAGAAACATAGGGAGGAAACCCAATCTGAAAAAAAGCACTGTAGCAAAAGGATTTATAACTGCTTCTAAAGAAGACATTGACAAAACAAAATAGAGTAGATTCGAAAAATGATGAATTCCTTGAAGGAGCAATACAGGAAAGAAATAGATAGCATGAAGCAGAGTCTAAGAGATATAGAGTAAATTAAAATCTCAATCACAACCTTGCAAAACTGCTTAAGTGAAAGTGAAGACAGAGTTTCAGATCTTGAAGATGCTAGTGCAGCTAGTGAAAAGGTAAGAAAGGATCTCTTAAAAACAACTAGGATGCAGGAAAGAATAATCCATCATCTGTAAGATGATGCAAAGATAAACAATGTGAGACTAACAGGCATCAATGAGAAAGAAGGAGACAATACAAATGACTTTAAAAAAACATGGGCAGAAGTAATAGCAGAAAACTTCCCAAATATGAGGAAACGATCTGACATTCAGGTAACCTAAGCATACAAAACATCAAGTAACCTCAACCCAATTAAAAACACACCAAGACATACAATAGTCAAGATCTGAGAAATTCAGCACAAGAATAATCTACTGAAAGCCGCTAGAGAAAGGAAGCAGATCACATTCAAAGAAAAACCCATCAGGATTACAGAGGACTTCTCTTCACAAAAAATGAATTCAAGAAGAGTATGGAAAAGAGTACTTCAAGTCCTCTAAGAAAACAAATTCCAGCCCAGACTACTATACCCTGCAAAACTCTCTTTCAAGTTTGATGGAGAAGTGAAATACTTTCATGACAAAGAAGAGCTAAAGAATGTCATGATGACAAAACCAACCCTACACAGGATACTGGAAGATGTTCTAGAGAAGGACCAAAATGATCAGAGCAACATGAATAAGATCAGAAGCAACCAACTAAATAGGGCAAGCAATTAAACACAGGAGAAAAAGGAGTAAATGACAACAGGAAAATAACATGTCAACCGTGAGGCAATACATCTCAATTCTAACCATCAATGTAAATGGGTTCAATTCACCAATTAAGAGAAATAGACTGGCACAGTGGATTAGGAAGCAAAATTCAACAATATGCTGTATACAAGAAACACACTTAACTCATAAAGACATTCATAGGCTGAAAATCAAAGGATGGAACACAATACTACATGCCCCAGCACCTCAGAAAAGAGCAGAGGTAGCAATCCTATTCTCAGACAGTCTAAAGTTCAAACTAACAATGATCAAGCGAAATAAAAAAGGTCACTATATACTGATTAGGGGAAAAATTCAAGAGGAAGAGGTAACACTGATAAATATGTATGCACCAAACACAGGAGCACCCAACTATATAAAGCAAATCTTAATGGACATAAAATCAAATATCCAATACCACAATTTTAACAGGAGATCTTAACATGCCCTTATCCCCAAAAGATAGGCCAACTAGACAAAAACTTAGCAAAGAAATAACAGAACTGAACCAGAGCTTGAAACAAATGTACTTGTTGGACATACACATAGTGTTTCACCCAAACACAGCTGAGTACACACTTTTCACAGCTGCACAT
>NW_004524614.1:12004864-12010223 GCF_000260255.1 Octodon degus
TCCTAAAATCTTGTTTTGAGATTTTGTACCATTGTTTTTATTTTTTTCTTTAAAATAAAAGTAACTGATGTCAAAAATAAATAAAAAAAAATAAAAAAACCAAATGTCTCTTTTAGTATAGATTTCTTCATTCACAAAATGTGAACTGAAAGACACAAAGTAATGCAAAGAGAATTTGAAATAGCTCAATTTTTGATTTCAGTTTTATTAACTGGAAAAAGAAACTGAGACAAAGAAAAAACAATGGCTAGTTTTCATAAATATGTTTATCTTTCCATCTGCTCTTATCAGGATCTTACTATCTTTTTAGTCAATAGTTTACAAGTTAAAAAAATATATACCCCCCTCATTAAATGAATGACATTTTGTTTTTCACAATGATTCTTTAAATTCCAAGTCAGAATGTAAGAAATGTTAAGTACACAAGAAGTCAACATATGTACAGTCTAACCATTTTACCATTCTTAATGTCTAGAAGAATTGCACTTAAGTTTACCGTGTGTAGCTTTCTAACCATTCTCTCTGTTTCTTGTCTCTCTATTTCCACCAAAGGCTTAGTAAAAGAAAAGCTTGAAATGAAGTAAATTTGATAGAGTTAATTTGAACACGAAAGGATCCATGAACCTGGCTGAGGGTAAACCTAAGAAGGATTAGGGAGCAGTGGCTTTCTAGACTCTGACTAGAAGAAACAGCTAGCTTGGTTGTCACAGTTAGTCATTTCTTGCATGATTGGACATGATCTGAAGATTGACAGCCTCTGATTAGCAGGAGCTGGGCTATTTGTAATTCGGTGAAGTCCAGCAGTTAGAAAAATAGACCCCTAAGTTAGGCTTTGTTTGTTTTTATACTAAGTTAGGTTATAGTTCTTTTATGCGGGAACTTCATGTACCATGCCAGCCTTGGGCCAACAGCTTTTTAGATATTGAGGAAGCTCTACGTCTAAGTGTGCCAGTCCTAGAAAAAAAAAAAAAAAAAAAAAAAAGAAGAAGTCTTTCAAAATGAAAACTAAGATGAAGATATTAGATTCTAGGTATTGTATATTTCACACTGTTTTCTTAACTATGACCATACAGGAACAACTGGGGGTCATAACAGATTTTTAAGTAGCATTTTTAGAGTAAGGCCAACGTGATTAGTTTTTTAAGCTACACTGTCAAATATAAATAAATAAGATTAAATCATTGCTTAAAAAATTTCCTTAGTTTTTCTACTCAGTTTTCCTTTCTGATTGCTCACCCTTTTGTGTCATTCAAAACAAATACAAAGCAAAACCCCAAACAATGTGAAACCATGCCAACAGTGGTTTCTGGCAGGGTGGCCTTTCTAGCCACAGGTTCTTAGGGCTGCAGCAAGGCCTGATACCAGTAGTGACCGAGTTTCTGGGAGTGGGAACTTTGAGGCTATTATGGCTTTAACATGAATTGTCCTGGTTTTGAAAGAGCTTATTTCCAAAATGATAAACCAGTCTCTCTTGGTCCTTCCATGTTTTCCTTTAATTTATGTGCAGTTTTGTTTCTGAGTTGACAATACGTTTACTATTTTTCGTATTTATGCATTCTATTCCAAGCACAAGGAAGATTTAAGGTTGCTATATGTTTAACACTAGAGAAATACATCTTAAAATAGGTTAAAAATGCAAAAGCCAATATATAAAGGTAAGAGTTGAGACAATATATTGATCTCATATCACACACAAGTGGACCAGCTAGAAGTAGACTCCTATAGTCAGAGAAGAATGCAAATCGCTGTAGAACTCAGCAGCTCATTCTCACTGCTTCAACTAGATTTATGGCATTGGACAGGAGAGACAACAAAATGTCAATGATTTAAATGACTCTACTTTTGGGGTTGGGGAGATGGCTCAGTAGGATAAGCGCTTGACTGGCAAACGCAAGGATCTGAGTTCAATCCCCAGTTCTGCCAAAAAAGTAAATAAATAAATAAATGATGCTACTTTTAAAGGAGGTTGATGCACATTGTTAAAAAGGAGTTTTTGGCTTATATTTATCTTTTAGTTGCTTATGCTAGTCCTGCTCTACAGAAGCCAAGGAAAATTCAAAATCAGCTATACTCTGACTCTACTAGAATTGATAAATAATGGAGAGCCAGAGAAATAAACCTTGGGATGTTTGAACTTTCAAATAAAGCCAATTTTGTTCAGATACAAGTTAGAGGGGCCAGGGAAGGATCTCCACAATGGTACTGGAATTCCAAATATCTTTATCACATGCATACACATATATAACACTTAAATCCATTAGAGATTCTGTAGGTTAAAAATATAAATCTATGTGTATCTATATGTGCACATACTCAGTGGTATCAACTATATACTTCTTTCTGTTTTTCTTTTTTCTTTTTTTTTTTTTTTTTTTTTTGATGGAACTCAGGCACTTGTGCTTGCCAGGGAAGTGCTTATTCTACTGAGCCATCTTCCTGGCCCCTATATATTTCTTTTTTTTTTCTTTTTTTGCAGAACAGGGGATTGAACTCAGGCCCTTGTGCTTGCCAGGGAAGCACTTATTCCACTGAGCCATCTCCCCAGGCCCCCCCCTATATATTTCTTAGTAACATACTATTGGTGATGCTTCTTGAGTTTGAAAATTTAGCTTTTGATTTCCTACTATGAAGATGAGGTCCTACCTCTCTTGCATGATTTTTCTTTCATTTCATACCTATTTTCCTCTTCCCCAGAGGGTTTATATCATAATTTCTACTTAGGGAAATATATGATATTTGCATTTTTCCAATTATGGAAATATTATGCACAGTTGAATCACATGTTGTGATATCACATTTCTTTCCTTACATACTATACATTCTTCATATACCTTTTTATGTTCTCTGATGCTCAGAATTAATTATTTTGCCTTTGGCTTAGTTTTTAATGTATGTATGATTAATTTATCCCCAAGTTCTCTTCTGCAGGAGTAAATCTCATCTCAGTATGTGTGAGCACATTGGGTATTAACTTCCTTGGCAACAGTCTTCTTCATGTTTCTGACTGAATGGTCTGTTTTCTGAGATTTCCTTGTTGTGCTGTCCTGGAACTGTCCTGGGATCATGGATTTGGAACATTTTCTTGTTGTACTTCACTGTGGAATCTCCCTTGTTAAAAATCTATCTTAAAGGCCACAGATATATCATTTTCCAAACATCCATATGATAGTAATGCCACTGACAAGTCATAGATCCCTAAAGGAGTAAAGGTTCTGTTTTTTTAATGTAGAAAATTTAATCATGTTGTGTTTTAAATGCTGTAATTGTTTTTTATGCCATTGCACTCGAAATAAATTTACCTCTCTAACATCCATGAGTGAGTATTTTCAGTGTTAGTGTATTACCTTTCCAGAGGGTGGCAAGGGCAACTGAAGATGTAGTAAATATATATTATAGTTAAATCTTGCAAAAGAGAAGTGCTTTCTTGCCTTTGGAATTTCAGCTGCATTTATATAGGCCTGAATAAAATAGGTAACAGTTTTGTAATGTGTTCAAGTAGAGCAATTTATATTTTATGATTTCAAAGACCAGCAAGGTAAAATTCACAATGTTCAAATATGGACTTAAGTGACTGTCAAAAGTAATCCAAAGCAGAAGCTCAGGCAAGATTTTTGCAGAATTCACAAACTGATGCCAGTATTTATATGGACACATAAAGGGAACATATTGGCAAAGGTAATCTTGAATAAATAGAACAAAATAAGTCAGACATCAGAAGCCAAAATCTATGAATGCTGCCTAGGTAATCAAGACAGTCTGATGTCTATGCATAGATAAATAGGCTCACGGAGCAGAACAAATCCACACCTATGCACACAGTCCTTTATAGCAAGATGACCTTGCAGCACAGTGGAAAAAATTCTTTTTTCATTAATAGTGCTGTGAAACTGGTTATTTACATGGAGAAATAGGTGAACTGACAAGTTATGCAATATACCACGCAAAACAATCAGCTCCAGTGAACTTTAAATGTGAGAGTAACATAAAGAATTTTTTTTTTTTTAATACTGTAGAAAAACATCTTTGTGACTTTGGAGTAGACAATGGCTTTCAAGGGTGTTCAAAGCCAAAATAAACATAGGAAAAATATATTTTCAATACATATTTTAAAAAAGAAGGGCCAGGGGCATAGCTCAGGAGTATAAGTGCCTGCCTGGCAAGCATAAGGTGCCGAGTTCGACTCCTGATACTAAAAATAAATAAATAAACAAACAAATAAGAGCTAATAAAAACTGGACACTTTACAAAACAATGTTTTGGTCATTTTGATAAGCCGCTTTAATATCTAAGGAAATTAAAAGCTATGGGATTCCCCTGCAACCCCATCAGAAGGATTCAAATTTTAAAAATTGAGTTGATTGGTTTTATGTTGAGAAATTAGAACTCTTGAATATTTGGGTGGGAAGGTAAGACAGTGTAGCAACCATGGAAAACATTAAGGCAGTTAAAAACAGTAAAGATTTACCATACAATCTCGCAACTCACCCTCAATGGGTATATATGTATATATAATAATTGAAAGCAGCAACATGAACAGATGTATTTGCAATTAAATGATCACGGCAATAGTATTCATAATAGCCAAAAGGTGAAACAACTCAAATGTCCATCAAAAAATGAATAAAAAAAGTTCATAATAACCATAGGATGGAATATTATTCTGCCTTAAAAATGAAATTTGGATACATGGTTGAAACTCATACACATTATAGTAAGTGAAATAAATCAGATAAAAGGGACAAACTTTGTACAATTCCACCTACATGAGGTACCTAGAATAAATTCATGGAAAACAGAATGTAGAATGGTACCATACACTGAGGGTTACTCATATGAGAGATTGTTTAATAGGTGTATCACTGGCTACATGCTTGTAAGATACAGTGTAAAATAAAAATGTAGGTATTGTGTCTTCACCACTGTATACAAGAACTTGAAGGAGGATCTAATGCCACACTCATCATGGAAACTAGCATTACCTTGATTCCAAAACTTGGAGAAGGGTTCAACTAAAAACAGACCAACCTCTTTAGTGAACATAGATGCTAGTTCTGTTTTAGTAGCTTCTTAAAATTTATTTATTATAATTTACTTTATTTTATTTTGAAGAGTAAAAACAGAAGCAAAAACAAATAGAAAAAAAAGGACAAAAACAGGGTAATATACAACAGTGCATGTTACAGATTTTCAAAGCAGGAATAACTAAGTAACAGTGGTTGTTATATTATCTATTTTTATCATCAAATCAATTTCTCAGATTAACAGATATAATTATAGAAGGTTGAGGAAATAGTTGAATATTGGCACCTGCTTTCAAGAAATCTTAATTTTTTCCTTGTCTTTTTTTTTTTTTTTTTTT
>NW_004524614.1:12010323-12010798 GCF_000260255.1 Octodon degus
CTAGAAAAGGAAGAGCAAACCAAACCCAGAGCCCAAAGATGGGAAGAAGTCATAAAGTTTAGAGCAGAAATTAATTCACTTGAGATGAAGAAAACTATTTAAAGAATAAAAAAGCAAAAAGCTGGTTCTTTGAAAGATTAAATAAAATCAGTAAACCCCTAGCTAACCTCATCAAAAAGAGGAAAGGAAATTCAAACACAAGAATAAGGAATGAAAAGAGTGTAATTACCACAAACCCAGTGGAAATTCAGAAGATTATTAATTATCTTTTACTCTTACGTTTTACATTGAGAATCTTTACTCTCACAGAATAGAAGACACAGAAGAAATGGACAAAATCCTAGAAAGATACCAATTACCACAACTGAATTGACAAGATATAACCATTGTAAATAGCCCACTAATAGCAAATGAAACACGAGATGTAATCAAAAACTTACCGACAAAGAAAAGTCTAGGTCCAGATGGATTTACA
>NW_004524614.1:12012300-12014227 GCF_000260255.1 Octodon degus
AAACTTGACCCAGGTCTATCACCATGCACTAAACTAAAGTCAAAATGGATTAAAGATCTAAACATTAAAGCAGTGACACGAAATCTCCTGGAAGAGAAAGTAGGAAGAACTCTTAAATACATAGGGGTAGGCAAAGAGTTCATGGACCGAAATCAAATCACACAGGAAACAGTTGAAAGAATTAACAACTGAGACCTGCTCTTACTCAGAAGCTTTTTCACGTCAAAAGAAATTACCAGCAAAGTGAAAAGGCAACCCACAAATTTAGAAAAAAATCATGGCAAATAAGTACTCAGACAAAGGTCTGCTCTCGAGAATTTATAAAGAACTAAAAAACACTTGGGTCCCAAAATTTAAAGACCCAATCCAGAAACAGTCATCTGAGATGAACACACACTTCTTAGAGGATGAAATTAAAGAAGCGAATAAATATATGAAAAAATGCTCCACATCACTAGCCATCTGCGAAATGCAAATTTAAACAACATTGAGATATCATCTCACCCAAGAAAGAATAGCTATCATAAAAAAATCACGCAACAACAAATGTTGGAGAGGCTGTGGGGAAAAAGGAACCCTTCTCCATTGCTGGTGGGAATGCAGACTGATGCAACCGTTATAGAAATCAGTATGGAGACTCCTTAGAAAAGTTCAGACTGGAAATCCTGTTTAAACCAGCTATTCCTCTACTGGGAATTTTCCCATAGGATCTGAAAACGTCATATCATAGGGATATATGTGTGCCTATGTTTATAGCAGCACAATTTGTGATAGCCAAATCTTGGAAACAACCATGATGCCCATCACCTGAGGAATGGTTGAAAAAGATGTGGTATTTTTACACAATGGAGTATTATTCAGCTATTAAGAATGATAAACTCGAAGCCTTCATATTGAAGTGGATGCCACTTGAACATATAGTTATAAGTGAAATAAACCAGACACACATGTGTAAATATCGTATAGTCTCCCTAGTATAAGAACTCCAAAGAAGGAATACAAATAGAAAGATATAATACAAGTAAAAGGAAAGAAGTATCTCAAGAACTTAATAGGAGAGGGAAAGGAGAAGAGCTAGGAAACATGAAAATGTCAAGCCATACAGTTATATGTAGAAGATGAGCAAGGCAATGATCCTGAGAATCTTCAAAAGATTTTTTAATCTAGCAGTTATTTGGAAATATTCTCACTCTGATTAACTATATATACTGACACCTGTGAACTAAGCTTACTGCACTGCAGATGGTAATTTGTGGTGGAGTGCCTGTCATTCTGGTCTACTGAATATGGGCTGCTTGTCATGACATGCCAGTTGCTGCTATGATGTCTCTCAGGTAGATGGTAGTTCAAGAAGAAGGGGGTGGTGAAGGAAAGCAAGAGAGAGGAAAAGGAAAATTGTGGGACTGTCCTGCTTCAAGGTTGCATATGGTGATATTTTTGGACTTATGTGTAAACATAAGAAGTATAGAATTCTTTATGCCCATTTTCAAAATATATTCTAATTTTTAAATGTTTTTTTAAATCATATTCTTTACAGACTTAAAGTGCAACATATAAATACTTGATGAAAAATACCTCTTCCATGTTATGCCTAAAATGTTTGATATTCAGACAGATAGTGAGGCTAAGCTTAACACCTTAAGTTGTATGGTAATAACAATAAGCTTGTCTTCTGGATGGTTAACAACCTAAGTTTGCAGATCAAAATTAGAGAAGAAGGAGGGCTGCAAGGAAAGCCAACATTTTGACCCTAGCCTTCCAAGGTCAATTAAGACACCGGACATATGAGAACATGTGCTGTAACATCATGTAACTCGGTAGTATTCCAAATTTTCTGATCAAGGAGATTATGGGGCCAAAGAGGAAAGCGATCGATGATGTAGAGTGTGCCTAAGGAGAGTCACATGGAGAGAAAACATTCTCTCAG
>NW_004524614.1:12015125-12016368 GCF_000260255.1 Octodon degus
ATTTGTGAAATAAAATTTATAATAATTATTATTAAGAATCACAGGAAAGCATTTTAAATGCCCCATATATGTAGTGGTTTTTTACAAAATGTAATCAATTCTAAATAGGAAAACAGGAGGAATACAGAATTTAGCAGAATATCTGGAAAGAAACTATTAGAGACACAAAAGGACCATAAAGATTACAAGGAAAATTTATAGATCCTGTTTGAATCCATTGCTAATCCTTGCCATTTACTTGTATATTAATATTATTTATAATAATAGTCCTTTATATTTTACAGGATAACTATTGACTGTATTTTGCCCATTCCTTAAATAGATTAAACTAAGGGAATTTCTTAGTAGTTTTACTCTATACATAGAAAAAAGAGTTAATTCCTATATAAGAGGGTATTCTGGAAATAAATTACAAAGTGGTCAGATGTGCTTATTTTTTTGGGTATCATTTGTAGATAATTACTTATAAAAATATTGATTCATCCCATATGTAGAAATATGTATAAATGTATTTCCTTGTACTACACTTTTTGGTAAACTCAAACAAGGAAAACCCTGTTAATATGTTAAACTACAGTGATAGCCTTTCATTAGCTTATTGATTACTAGAATTCCACAGTATCAAAAGACTAAAAATTTTTGTATTAATGACAACCAAAAGTATCCTCAGGTTAACCATTTGTCTCAACTTCTACCTCTACCCTAATAGTTTCCCCTCAAGCATCAAGCATTAAAGCAAAGGTATGATACTGCACAATTTGCATTTCAACTAATTTTTCTCTCTCTGTGAAAGGTTTGAATGAAATGTCCCAAGATCCAAACAGAATCAACAAGCCAAGGAGCACAGGCTGAACCTATCCTGCGGATGTGTGCCACGGTCTTGCATTATTTTTCTCAAGATATTAAATACAAAGAAATGGACTAGATTTTCTCTCAAAACAGGTAGCATTCTTTCACCAGTGCAACAGTGTCCTATTTGGGGGACATCCTTTTTTGGGGAGTAGAAACATCCTGTGTTCTTTGTTTTGCTTTCCTGAAGCTTAGATCATTATTGCCCTTCCTGGATCCTACACACATTTCAATTTGTGACTGCCTTATAGAAGGAGTTAGAAGGACAGAAATGGATAAAATTTTAAAAAGGACTATAACTTAGATATTCATTCTAGAGAGAAAAGAAAGTTGATGGTGCTAGTACTCTTCAAAACAAATGTCTCGGAGACGACCCAGGCCGCGGGATCCTGAA
>NW_004524614.1:12023778-12054068 GCF_000260255.1 Octodon degus
TTTACATCCTCCCAAGAGCTGGGATTACAGACATGCACCACCACATCCAGTCTTAATTGTCATCTCAGCAGGCCCCGGGGGTGGGGCCAGCACAGCAGGCCCCAGGGATCAAACCGCTGGCCTCTGTGCCTGCTGGCAGGCACTTTAATCCGCTGAGCTATTTAGCCGGCCCTTCCTTGTCTTTTTTGGTTTTAATTTATTTTAAAGAGAGTATAATAATTGATAAGACATTAGGAACAGTAAGTTAGAAGACCAAAATGAGGCATTCAACCATGGGTTTTGTATTCCACATTGCTGTCCTCTACGTAGTTGCTCAGATTGCAGTTACAAAATTTAAAGCCATCATATTATGGTGAAATATGTATACTCATGCTTACAGCACTATGACAAAGATAGCTAAATCTTGGAAACAGCCTGTTTGCCCATCAAAGGATGCATGGATAAAGAATATTATCTATCTATCTATCTATCTATCTATCTATCTATCTATCTATCTATCTCGGTCATAAAGAAGGATAATTTGAGTCATCTGTAAGAAAATGGATATACACTGAGACTAGAATGCTAAATGAAATAAACCAGAAACAAATGTTAAGCTGCATGTTTTCTTGCATATAAGAAACTTGAAGTATAAGTAACTTAAAGAGAAGAATGAAAATTAGATAATATGAAGCATGTAGGTACTCATTTTTCATATGGGGAAGGGATGCATAGATGGAAGGAGAGAAAATGCAAGGGAGATAAAAGGGAATTAAAAGGATCAAGATGTGATATGTACACAAACCAATTCCCCACAATGAATTTATTTTTTATGAATCACAAACTAATAAAAAGTGCAAGTTGCTTACAGACAATATCCTGATTAATAGAAATCCTTGCACAGGCTGTTAACCCTACTGTCTCTTTCCTTACTCCCTCACTGCACATCTATCAAACATCTGCTGTAGAAACTATCTGCTAGTGGAATACAGTTCAATACACAGGAATCTGACTTTCTTCTTAGCTCCTCAGGTGTTGTCTGGACTTTCAGATTCCTCCACCAGATTCTCCACATTAAGCTGACCAATAAGAAAAGAGGGTGTGTTGGAGCACACAGGAGATTTTTAAGGGATGAGTATAGAAACCTGCCATTTATCACCGTCATTTATATTCCAATATCCAGAGCTCAGCTATACGATTTTATTGATCATATGATTCCAGTAAATCACAGAAGCTGGCAAAAATACACAGGTGTAGGGAAGAGATTTAGTAAATAGACCTTCTTGTGCCACAGACTAACATGATTTTTACATTTCTACCCTCTTTTGTAAGTATTAAACTATTGTTTTCAAGTTTGTTGTTCTTGGTTATTTTATTATTATTATTATTATTATTATTTTAGTACTGAGGATTAAAACTTGGGACCTTGTGCTTGCCAGGCAGGAGGCATTTACTCCTGAGCTATCTTCCCAGTCCTTGTTTTCAAGTTATTTGAATATAAGCTATTCTTGGTTAATTTATAAAGGTAAATTCACACTACTACAACAAATTAAATGTGATACTATAAAAAGTTCCTATGAGAAATCTCTGCTCAAAATTCTTTCTTAAATTTTTTCTTAGTTTTTAAACAAATAATCCAATTTAGTAAGAACTTAATGAACAGAAGGGATAGAAGCCCATCTTGGCCAGCAGCAACACAGGATTCCTCGATTAGAGATAAGAGGAAGGGGCTTATATGCTAAGCTAGACAAAGGTACGTATGCGGGCTTTCTCAAGAACACATCGGAGGTCAGACAAGAAATAGTCCAGGAATCATTAGTGCCTGGCACGAGGTGCTCAGCTGACTGCCATCTTCAGGACTTCATGGGGCCAGGTTTGGAATGCAAGCCAGGATCATCTGCTGGACAAGATGGTGGTTATCACCAAGATGCAAAGCTAAAAGATTTTATGTTTTTTCCCCTTAAATACACTGTACAATTATCTACAGACTTCACTTTCACATGGATGGTAAAAAATAAATTAGAACTTATGGCGAAAAACATATTTTTGTTTCTTAAATTAATTTGCTAAATATTTTCAATGTTCTGATGACTTCTGGTTCTTACTTTGTTGGTTTCCATGAGTGTAGAGAGGAATCTACCCATTTGTCCTTCCTCAGATAAAGGAATGAAATCATGATTGGATGCTATCACTACCAACTTTTGAATAAATTATAAGAAAACATGGCCAGAACACTTTGTTTGAAATAGAGGAGGTAAATCAGCAAATTGTTCTGGATTAACCTCCAAAATAAAATGGGCATTTAACAGAATCTGTACATATATATGAAAACAGAAAAAAACTTAAAAATGGGGGGGTGAAGACAAAGTCATAAATATATTAAGGTATTACTCTGAGTAGAAAATAAATGGGAAATTGTATTACCTCTTTGCTCTTAATTGGTCTCTTGGTTGCCATGAAGTTTGCTCCTTATAATTGGATCCAGTCTAGAGTAAAATCTTTCTCCTGAATCTATCAAGTCTCAAGGGCTTGGGATGTGGCTCAGCAACATAGTGCTTGCCTGGCAGCTGCAAGTTCCTGAGTTTAATCCTAGGTGCAGAAAAAAAAAAAAAAAAAAAAAATTGTTGTTGAGGCTGAGCCTGCATATCGTTCTTCATAATTAATATTTACAGAGACCACATTTCAATGCTTTTGCTTCTGATTTTCTTTTACTTTCCACTTCAAACATTTTTTTCACTCCAGTTTAGTAGGAGAGAATCTTGGAAAATGTGGACTTTTCCTGCAGCGTTAAATAGGGTGGTGGCTAGGGAGTCCTCATTGAGTAGGTCTAGGTACAGCAACAAGGAGAGGAAATCAGGAGTTCAGTTCTACATTGCATAAAAATTGCCAGGAGGAAGAACTAGCAAGTGTAAACATCCTTAAATTTGTTTTACAAAGTTTCTTAGGAATAGGGGTCATATTTTTTTAGGGGTCATATTTTATATTTGATGGCTATCAATTGTGCCTAATAATATCTTGCCTGCTAGAGTAACTGATTTAATATGATGAGAAATAGAACAGCACAATCATTTTCTCTTTAATAAACAGAAGAGATAGAGTACTTTGCTGGAGGGCTATCACTGGAAATTAATCTTGTAAGACCTACCCATCAAATGATAGAATTTAGGACTCTAAATACATAAAATAAAAATATATAAATACAAAATACATAAATAAGTGATATTATATACAACTAGAAGAGTGCATCTTGAGAAATGCAGTTTTAAGGTCATGACTCTAGTTTTATGTGGGTTTGAGATTCCAAGTACTTTCCTGAGGGTTTCAAGAACTCTTCTCATTTTAATTAAAATAGGTTTCAAACATTCGGTACTTAAAACTGCAAATTATCTGCGTGCCTCCTCCCCTGCTGGGCACATTTCTATAACACTTTCAAAATGCTCATTTGATTTGGTCTGCAACCCATTAAGCATCTTAAGTAATGGAGGTAAGAAAATAAGGATTATATCCTATTTATGAAGCAGTTTATTCAAGAAAACGACTAGGTGTCTGCCAAGTAAGAGAAACCTTCAGGTGGATATATTCTAGTTCGAACAATAAGCCTCGACAGGTAGCACTGTACCTATTTATTAAATTTCTCTGAAATAAAAAAAAAATTCAATTATACTACATCAATGAACAAATGAGTAGAGGAAATGCCTTCTCTGAGATTCCCAGATTTGAGACCTACAGTATGTGAGACATAGTCTTCATTCTCGGCATTAAATTCTAAAACAGCACACAAAATGAGAACAAAGAACAGGATTAAAACAAAACAAGACAAAAACGAACATTACAACTACATAGCGCTGGGGCCGGGAAGATGGCTCAGCAGAATAAGCGCTTTCCTGGCAAGCGCAAGGGCCTGAGTTCAATCTCCAGTTCTGCCAAAAAATAAATAAATAAATTCTGCCTAGCAACGACATAGCGCCGGCGTGGCGATTAATTTCGACCCTAGGGGGCTTCCGTCATTTTTTTTTTCGTCACCAATTCGTTTACGCAGCCGCGGCCGGTAGTGACGTCACGAGACCTGGAGTTAGCGGGAAAACTTGTCTCGGCTTCCCCGCCAAGGGCGCGCGCGCTGAACTTTTGAGCGCTGGACCCAGGGGGCTTGCGCTGCCATGAGTCTCTGGGTGGATAAGTACCGGCCCTGTACTTTGGGACGGCTGGACTATCACAAGGAGCAGGCAGCGCAGCTCCGCAACCTGGTGAGTGGGCCGCGTTTAGGCCGGAAAACAACAGCGCGGAGAAGGGAGCGCCTGGCTCGGGCTTCCCGTCCGGACGGCCGAGCGCCTAGCGCTGCGCGTCTTAGAAGGGGGTTAATGTTGCGGAGGAGGATACAACTGGGAAGGCGGGAGCGTGTGAAGTGCGGGCTTGTACTTTGAACTAGCAACGCTTCCTTCTGCGATCTGGGCCAAGGCTTGAAGTGAGGAAGGCATAGTGACAGGTAGTGACCGGAGAGGGACAGTGGGCAAGCTTCAGGGGCTGAGTGAGCCCGCCCTTTCTGGTTACCTCGGTGATGTCCACGGCGGAGCCGGGAGCCAGGCCCGAGCGAGTAGGAAGGCGGGGCGGGCGTGCGCGTTGGAGAGCTGCGGGGTGTTGCCCCCGTAGGCCCCTGCGGAGCGGACGGGAAGCCGCTGCAGGACGTGGATGGAGCAGTGGCCCTGGCCTACTGCCTTAACTGGCTTAAAGTTTCTTCTTGTCATTATCTTCATTTGCAAGGAAAATGTTGGCTTTATTAACAGCTAATGTCGTTTCTGACTCTCCATTATGTTGTTTTGGGTTGTCTTTGAGTTTAGGCCCATATGCAGGATTTTTCCCCTTCAACTTGATGTCTATTTTTATGGTGTGCTTGATAAAAATGTCTAATGGCATTCAGTAAACATCCGACTGAATCGTATAGAGAGTGGACAGGAAAAACTGATCTTAAAATAAGTTATTACAAACCAAAGATGAAAATATAATGCTGATGAAAACGTTTTTTTGCTCAGCACTTGATCTTCAGATACTAACCTTTTTCAGAATTATGGTTGCTATCATTAAGTGCTCTTAAAAAGTTGTAAAATGGTAAAAAGCAATTTTACATGTATTAAGGTCTTTAGAAGAGTTTATGAAAAATTAAAATTTTTCTTTTTTTAGTTAATTGATATTGCATGTATGCTGATTTAAAATAAGTCTTCCAGAGTTAGTTTACAAGAGTAACTAACTTGGTTCTACTTAGAACAGATAGTTTAGTTTGACTAAGGAAAAAAACTCTTGGTTTTTTTTTTTAGGTGCAGTGTGGTGACTTCCCTCACCTGTTAGTATATGGGCCATCAGGTGCTGGAAAGAAGACAAGAATTATGTGTATTCTACGTGAACTTTATGGTGTTGGTGTAGAAAAACTGAGGATTGAACATCAGACCATCACAGTAAGCATTTTACTTACAGTCCCTTCGTTTATATGCTCTGGCACTTGCTCCAGTTGCTGAGTTTAAGTAACGGTGTCACAGATGATCCTAGTGTGCAGTACTGAGAGCTGCAGGTTTGGAGATCTAACTATTGTAAATAGACCTACGGCTCTAGGTTAGGAAGGCTGAGCAGTAGCAGCTTTTGGTTATTGTGTAGAATTTAAAAGATGTTTCAAGTTGCTTCTGTGAGATGAGCTGGAGTTGGAAATCAGACTTCTGAAGTTCACTGTTCTGAGAACATCACTGAGATTTTTAACAAAAGGAAAAAAAACTTGTTTTTGAAAAAACTGAACAGAGTCAAGTGGCTCCTAAAGATAGAGTGAATGACTGGGAAAGTCTGGGCCACTGAGAGGCTTCCTGTGACCATGCCCTCGCCAAGCTTCTGGTGTGAGGCCTACACTTTCCCTTCAGATGGTGTTTCAGATCCAGCTGAAATGTCTCCTTTCTAAAGAGCATCCCCGGTTCTTGAGAATCAGTCTTTCTTCTGTAACCTGTACTTTGCACGTTTTATTTTTTAAAAGAATAAAAAATAGTAAAGAAAAAAAGCTGTTAGAAATTATACAGACTTTCAGTAAACAAGATAATAGACATTGAACAGTGGTTGTTATCTTTCATAATGTCTTCAAATTATTTGTTCAGATTACCAGATATAAGCAGGCAAAACTAGTCCAGAAAAAGTTGTAAAAAATTAAAAAGGAGAAAAACATTTAAGCATTAACTGCTTCCTTCAATATACCAGCAGAAATCAGCAGTCCAATTATCCAAGCTGTCCTATGTGTACATATATGCCTGCCTGCCTACTTGCCTTCTTCCTTTCTTTCCTCCTTTTCTCCTTTTTTCCTCCTTTCCCTCATCCCAGTTGTTCCTTCCCATGGCACAATTTTTTCCCCTTTCCCAGTATCCATTGTACCTTTCAGTTCCTACCTACTCTTCCGGGTTCTTACACAAGGTATATTTACTTTGTTTTGGTTGAATTATACTTTTTTTTTTTTTCTTATACACTTAGCTTTAATAGTTAAGACACCGACTCCCTTCGAAAAACTTCTGGTTCAGGATGCTTTGAGCTGCTCTCCAAAGTTTATATACTTCCTAGAGACATTAAAAATTCATTCTCTTAGCTCAAACCACAGTGTGACTTTAATGAAAAAGGAATATATGACTCAAGTACAATATTGAGACCCTTGCATTTAGCCCAATAACAATGGAATTTCCTTCTAAATACATGGATATTTTCCCTTCTATGTGCCAGGGGTTTGAGGATGCATTACTGTTAAATATCATCTTCCATTTAAGGTCAGCCTTGTGTGGACCATTCTTTGCTTCTTTCTCTTTGTCTCTGTTGCTTTTCCAGAACAATCTTTAAAATGACATGTCACAGAAGGATGGGGTTAGGTACTGAGGACCACAGGACTCTAGAGGAGGGAGGTGGACTTCCTAGAGTAGCCACTTTTCCACCCAAGACTCAGTGGATGAATAGGAGTCTGCTAGTGAGAACGCCCATTTCAGCAGAAGGTTGAAGTAGCAAGAGAAGGCATGGGCTGGGCAGGAGCCGCTGCGCTGCCTCCAGCAGGAATCTGGCTGCGGGGAGGATGCTGGTCAGCAGGCCTCTAGTACACTCCCAGACCTTCCATCCGTCCACCTGGCACCCCAAACCCTTACTTGGGGTCACCAACTTTGGAGCCTCTGTACTTTCTGAAGATCAAAGTGTCCTCTTCTGGGCCACCTCATGCACAGCTGACACCTGGCAGCTGATTCCTCTTCATCCCATCAGGGACCTTTCCATCCGCTTCCAACTGCCAGAAACTGGGAAGTCTCTTCAGGAAGGAGGGTGATCTCTCCCCGCTCTGTCTCTGTCTCTGTCTCTGTCTCTGTCTCTGTCTCTGTCTCTGTCTCTGTCTGTCTCTCTCTCTCTCTCTCTCTCTCTCTCTGGTTCTCTTTGCTCCTGAGGTTTGTACTTTTTCTCCCTCTTTGCTCTCATTTTAGTGGGCTTTTGGCAGGGGACTGGGTAAGTACATGAGAATAATATTCCATGGGCCTGGACCAGGACTGGATCTGAATTATACTTGTTTGTGCATCTTTTATTTTGACAAACTTTTGTTTTAAAATTATGTAGGAAATGTATTATACTTGTTTTTACACCTTTCATAGCCCCTGATAAAATGTCTTTTAAACATGTATATTGGGGAAAAAATGAATACTGAGTATGGATTGTACTGGTATTAATAGATTCTTTGGGAGGTTAAGTGAGTTAGGCTAACCTCGATTAGTTTATGTGTAGACACATTCAATTTACAAGTCTAAATCTATAGTAGAGATTCTTACATTATATAGGGCCATATTAAAGAAGAAAAACACAGGGTTTATAGGCAAAAAACTGTAATATCTTACAGAAAGACGAAATACAAAGCAGATCAAATGTCAAGATATAATGTGTTCTCAAATGAGAGGATTGCTCTTTAAAAGTGTCTGGTTTCCCCAAATTGCAGTGAAATTCCCGTAACAATTCTTTTTTAATTATATGAAATGGCCCTAGAGTCTATGCGGGATAATACATTTCTGACACTACCTCAAGTAATTATGAGAAATACCAGTGAATTGGGGCTCATGTTATAGGATATGAAGTCATACATTAACACTAAAACAGTGCATTAGTATGGGAATACAGAATTTGACCAGTTAATCAAAGAAGTGCTTAAAACTCTGACCAGAGCATCTATTTCAAATCAGTGGAAAAGGATGAGCTAACAAAATGTACCAGCATAATTGATCATCTCTTGAGAGGAAAACAAATTTAATCTGTATGAAATACAGTGTATAAAGATAAATTCTAGGTGAATAAAAGACTTAAGTGTTAAAATGAAACATTGAATATCTTAGAATATCATAGACTGTATGAACTGCCTGTGTTTCAAGAAAAATCTTTTAATAGAAGATACACAAATGAAAAGAAACTAAAGAGATATTTGGATATGTGTGAATTTTAAGTTATATGACAGATAAACCTAAAATCAGGGCTGGGGAGATAGCTTAGTGGAATAAGTGCTTGCCTGACAAGCTGAAGGTCCTGAGTTCGATCCCTGGTACCACCAAAATAAACCTAAAATCAATAGATAAAGGAATGTCAAAATATTTGAAAGAAACATATTGATACTGATTTCTAAAAATTGACAACAGCAAAACAATATAGAATGAAATAGAAAATGTTCATAGAGTAATGTAAGTGGCTATTAAACACCTGTAAAAATGTTTGACCTTTAGGGTAGTCCAGTAGTGTGAGTTCTTATATAGTTAAATTGGCAAAAGTTGAGTCATAATAAAAACTATCAATAGGGTAGTTTGAGGAAGAGTATTTTTTGTCAGTGCAGAGTGAATTGTTGGAACTTTTTTCAAAACAGGTCGTTTTATACATATACATACATAGGCAAGAAGCAGAAAAAATCCTATCAGTGCAACTAATTTGGAACATCCACAATATGGGTGGTGCACATCTGTAACATTGTATTAGTTGTCTGAGAGGGATTGCCAAGATAGATGGTTAATTAGGAAAAGCAAAACACGGATGTGTGTGTGTGTGCTTTTCTCTTTTGTTTTATTTTTATTTTACAGGAAACACTGACAGTATGCTTCATTCTTGTGTTAGTATAAAAAAGACTGTAAAAGGGTATATGCACATTGTTTATAATGGTGATTTTGGTGATAATTGAGGATTTTGGGGGGAATTTTGGAGATAAAAAGAAAAAAATAACAATGCATGATAGGACTCAACTTACGTATTATAAACACATTAACAATGGGGTGCCAGACATTTTGGTGCTTGCATGTCATCCCAGCTACCTGGGAGGGGGAGACAGTGGGATCACAAGTTTGAGAACACTAGTACAATAAAACTCTGTCTCATAATAAAAAATTAGTAATCCCTGTATCCTGGGAGGCTGAGGCAAGCCCAGACTGAGCAATTTAGGAACTTAATGGGACCCTCTCTCTCAAAGAAAAAAAAAAAAATTGAAAAGGAGGGAAATGGAATTGTGGCTTAGTACGAGGGCCCTGGGTTCAATTCCCAGTAGCATAAATAAATAAATAGATTTGGATATGTAGTTTGGTTCAGTATTCTTTTTATAATCCTCAGTATTGGAAAAAGAAAGATCAGTTAATGGAGTTGTATTTATGGTATCTCAAGGTTTTTTTTTTTTTTTTTATACTTTTCATGTTTCAGTTTATATAACAAAGTAAGAACAAATGAAAATATAAAGATGCGAATTGACTGCTTATTATTTTTGGTCCACAGACTCCATCCAAAAAAAAAATTGAAATCAGCACTATTGCAAGTAATTACCATCTTGAAGTCAATCCCAGGTAAATTGCTAAGTTTCTTAAGGAAAAAAATGCATGGAAATAAGCAGTTTGACTTACTTTTTAAGATTAGAATCTTTTTTGGAATAAAATCATGAATATAGAAGCACAAAAAATAAAGTAGATTAATATTAAGTTGCCTGCCTCAGGATATAGAGCCTAATGCTTTCACACTTTATCTTTTCTGTCACATAATTTCAGTGATCTATTTTTCTTGCTTTACGGAGCTCAGTAACATTTTAGTATTAGTAAGTTGTTCAGGGGTATGAACTCATTGAGTACTGATGAGGGAGGGAAGTGTTGTCTAAAATGTTTGTAGTGGCTGGGGTAAATATTTCAGAAAGTTGTGTTGCAAATGTTTTCTGCTACCTCAATGTTTTGTTTTCTTGGTCTAAGTTACTATAATTGTCATTTATGTCTCTATACTTACTGTGCAGTAGTTAGATTAAGATCTTGTAAGAGTAAATTCATACAGCAGTTGTAGAAGTTGAGTAAAGCTTTAAGGTTCTGTGGGGCCTGCTATGTTCTTGAAGGAGAATAAAGGGCCTTTTTAGCCAAAGGCAATCTTATGCTCAGTGGCATAAAGAGAAAAGTAAATGTTCATTTCAAGATGATGGAGGAAACTGAATGAAGCAGGGAGAATAGAGATTTTTGCATACCGGGGATTAGAACCTGTGGTTTTTCCACTGAGCTATTCCCTCTTCCCTTTTTTGGGGTCAGGGTCTAAGTGCTCAGTTTCTTGGGCTGGGCTTGAATTTGCAGTCCTCTTACCTTATTCTCCTAGAGTGGAGAGATTATAGGCATTGTATGTTCACCATCCCTGGCAAAGGAGGAAAATTTAAATTAATGTTTATGTGGCAGTCAGTAGTAGACACTGTGTGAGAAGCTCTGGGAGTCCGTGAATCAGTTCCCTCCTAGACAAGTACAGACGTCTTTAGGCTTTGCTTTCAGACCTTTGCTCCAGTTGGGATAGAGATGAAGAATTGAAATTACATTTCTGTTTTGAATTATATTTTGATAATTATAGATAATTAGGAGATTAGCTGTAATTGGATATTTCTATAATGGACACACAAGTGTGAAAATATTTGCTAAACAGTTATTTAATCCTTGTTCTTTTTAAGTAACAGTAAACTTAAGAACATGTTTAGTGTTTTCTGTGACAATCCAACTGGAATATTTTTAATATTTTTAATGTTTCTAAAACATTTTACTTATTAAAGTTTATATTTGTGACTAGTTTTATAATTTTATAATTAGTAAAGTATTTACAATTGGATAAATGTTCAGCATTTTTCTTACAATAACAAGCCGGCTTAATTGCTTTGTATCCATTTACGTGTATATATTACTACTCTGGTTGATGTAGTGACGCTGGAAACAGTGACCGAGTAGTAATTCAGGAGATGCTGAAGACAGTGGCACAGTCACAGCAGCTTGAAACAAACTCACAAAGAGATTTTAAAGGTACGTGATGAACAGATGACTTTGAATGAGATCGCTAAGCACTAGTGCTCCCTTGCCTTTTTGTGGGGGCCGGGGGGGTAATTAAAATGAACGAGGTGGCATGATCTCTGTGCTAAAGGAAAACATCTAATGAGAGAGAATTTTATGGGAAAGAGTACTGTTTGGTACCTATTTGATTTTTTTTTTTTTTTCCGGAACTGGGGATTGAACTCAGGCCCTTGTGCTTGCCAAGGAAGCACTCATTCCCCCAAGCCATCTCCCCGGCTTATTTGACGTTTAAAGGAAGATAAGTAATGTTATAAGATGTGTTCTTATAACAAGAAATTATATAGTTTTAAATAATGGCTCTTATGACCCAAGTTTCATGTTTGCTACTAAGAATTTTAATGAACAGGAAGACAATTAATATGAGGTAACTATTGAAACAGTTTAGTTTCAAAGAGGCTTTTATTACAAGTAGTAGTGTGTGGGAGTGCTCATTTCTTCTAAACACTTATGAATACTGCAGATAAGTATTGTATTTTTAATGTTTGTAAGTTTGATAAAAATACTGTTTTGAGTATGATAATTTCTTTTATTAATGACTTATTTTATGAATTGACTGTGCTTATTCTTAGCTTATTATCTTTCCTCCTTAGTCTCAATATTTCAAAATAAATTTTCATTAGTGAATTTTTTACTGCTACAAATTAACTTATACTTTCTGACATTTTTATGGCAACTTGATGTTTATAACTTAATTTTATATTTTTCTCTAATATTGAATTTTCTAATTGTTTATAATTTTGCATAATTTCTTTTGGATTTTTCAGACTTATCATAGGTAAATGCAGTTTTTTTTCTCTTTCTTTACAGTTTATATGGCTTTAAAATATTTTCTCTTGTTAAGTTATGTTGGCCTGAGCTGCCAATAAGTTGTTTGACAGTTAGAATAGACAGTAGATCCATGTCAAGATTCTGGAAGGAAGCCTTAGGATTTTCCCAGTTAGGGAATTTTGGCATGGTAAATTTGGTCATAGTAACAAAGTATGTCTTGAGTATTTCTAATATGATTGTATGCTTAATTTTATTTACTGCTTCTTCATATCCTTGAGTATAGTTCTGTCTTTTTTTTTTTTCTTGTGTTGATATCATGGGTTATATTACTGGATTTTCTAATGTTAAAACTGTTTTGCATTTCTCACTTGGTTATTATGTATTTTTAAAAAGAAAGTGCTCTTCTCTATCAATTACTGCTTAGTCACTGTTTGAAGTTTCACTACTGAAAACAAATAATGGTATTATGTACTTGTAAGTATTTAGGAAGTAGTATATCTGCGTCATGATCTGTTGTTATAAGAAGTATGTCAAAGATACGCTAGTGTATGAAATATGATTAAAAACAAACTTTAATCAAAATTAATAACTTTCAACTATAATTACAGACATAGAGTAAAATATATTAGGGTCATTAAAAATACTTAAAATATTCTGTGGCTCAGTTAACACATCACTAAAAACATTAAATGTATTTGTTACATAAAAAATAATACTTAACATTTTAGAAAATATTTAACTCAGGCCGGCCAAATAGCTCAGCAGATAAAAGCGCCTGCACGCAGGTGCACAGGCCAGAGTTTCCATTTCTGGGCCTGCCCTGCTGGCCCTGCCCCCAGGGCACACTCAGGTGGCAGTTGAGACTGGGCATGGTGGCGGGTGCCTGTAATTGCAGCTCTTGAGAGGCTGTGAACAGGCAGATCACTATGAGTCTGATCTAGTAGTAGTGAGACCCTGAATACCATGTAGCCCCTTCCTTAAAATACAAAAAAAAAAAAAAAAAATTAACTCTTACAAACCATAGAGATATTTTGCTCTTCTCCTTTTTTTTTTTATACTCTCAGTTGTGATCTTTCTTTCTTTCTTTTTTTTTTTTTTTTAAGTGAAAGAATTTTTCAGTACTTATAGGATGGAAGAGGCCAGTGACGTTCTTTCCTCTGTTCAAGGCTCTAAGAGTTGTCCCTTTTTTTATTTTCACAAAGCTCTTTTGTATTTACTTTTGCATTCTTGCATTCTTGTCATTTTCCTGTTCTCTCCAGTTTGTTTTGTTTCTGGATTTTCTCCTTGTGGAGAATGGATTTAGTAGGACACTTTGTTCATTTTAGAATCTTACTACTTTGTCATACCTCACACTGCATCAGGATTCCTTTGTTCTGACCTAAGACTTGGGGTGTGTATAATCTGCTTCCTAGTTAAGACTGCTGTTTTCTCATTGGCCCGTGATGATTTCTACTGTTTATGTGAGGGCAGTTCGGAGTTTCTCCTGACTAACAGCTGACAAAAATTTGGTGGGTTTCTGCATTCTCTCATAGGAGACCATGTGAGTCTTCTCAGTTGTAGTTGCTCCTTCTCCCAATATTGGTTTGTATTTGGAGTGCTTAGGTAGAACTTACCATTTAGTTTTGGCATAGATTTTTACAGGTCTTAGTTCTTAGAATCTTTTGTTCTGCTTGCTTTTATGAAGAGATTCAAGCATTACTGCTGCCATAGAAATAATTTGTTAATGAAAAATGAAAAAGTTAGATTTAGTTTCTGCATAGATACTATTTCTTGAATCACTTTTGTACCTATCCTAGATTGTGGCCAGAAGGAATCTTAATGTACATATGCCCAGCTGTCTCTGTGTTGGCTACATCCCTCACAGGGGCCTTTTTCAAATTATAGTCCTTAGAATTTAAGATGCAGCATAGTACCTTCTTGTCTTCGTCAGTTCTAGTGCATTAATAATAATGCTGCTGTGAATTCTGCAGTGAAGTACTTTTTAAACATTGTTTTGCTAATGTTTCTTAGTCTTGTTTAATTATAAAATGTTTAAGAATTAAGTAAGTTATTCTTTCCATATCAATAATTTTAATTTGCCTTCAAGAGTAATATGGGCTTTTATTCTGAATAGTGAGAAGAAAGTTAAGGCAAGTTACAGGTTGAGTGAAATAAAGTGTGTTTTGTTTCTCTCTGATTCAGTGGTGTTATTGACAGAAGTGGACAAACTCACGAAAGATGCTCAGCATGCTTTGCGCAGAACTATGGAAAAATATATGTCCACATGCAGATTGATCCTATGCTGCAATTCTACATCTAAAGTGATATCCCCTATTCGGAGTAGGTGCTTGGCAATTCGTGTGCCTGCTCCCAGCACTGAAGATGTAAGTTAAGTATGACATTTCAGAAAAAAAAAAAAAAAGAAAAATCATTTCAAATCCTCTGATATGTGTACATTCTTAACAGATTTGTTTTTGTAAAAACAGTAATGCATATCAGATTATGGATAAATCTGGATAAAAATCATTTTAGATACATAAGCCAATGTATATTTTAGTAAATATATTTTAGTATACTTAATATGTCTTAGTGTATTTAGATATAGGAAGTATTCTTCTTAGATCATCTTTTCTCCTAAACAAATATGACTCCATAAAAATAGATTTCGGCTAATTTAGTATCCTGTGCCTCATGCTGAATTATTTGGTTGTAGGAGGAAACTCAAATACTGTAGAGAGGAAGTAGATTTGGAAAGGAGATAGATGATGGGAGACTATCTTGTCCATAGGTAAGGAATCAGTTTGAAACAACAGTGATACATAATTATTTTTCACTATCATTCATGACAATGAGTCAGACAATACTAATTCTCAAAGTGAGCAGCTTTCCTGCTTTTAGTAGACTTTAGGATATTTTATACAAAATAATATTGTGTGACTTTGCACTAGATGCAGAATGGCAAACTATCTTTGTAAATTTTACTTTAAAAATTGAAGGAATAAGCTCTATAGATACATCAGCAAATTGTCTCAGCGTACTTTTTGACAGATTGCTCATTTTTTGTTAATTTATAGATTTGTCATGTGTTATCTGCTGTTTGCAAAAAGGAAGGTCTGAGTCTTCCTCCACAGCTGGCTCAGAGAATTGCAGAGAAGTCCTGCAGGAATCTTAGAAAAGCTCTCCTTATGTGTGAAGCCTGCAGAGTGCAGCAGTGAGTGGCTGGGCAGTTCCAGCGGGGAGCGCTCTGGTGCCTAAGCACGCTGGTGCTGGACTCACTGTGTTCGCTCTTTGTCCTGCAGGTGTCCTTTCACTGCAGACCAAGAAATCCCCGAGACAGACTGGGAGGTCTACCTGAGGGAGACAGCACATGCCATTGTCAGTCAGCAGACGCCACAGAGGTAACCAGCGTGAGATGATGTTGAGGTTCACTCCTTAGGGTAGTGTGGGTAATGGCTGCTTTACGTTAATATGGCATGTATAAGTATAATTAAACCTTGAATCCAAATATTGAACTTTAAAACAAAAGGTAGGATTTAATTCTAGAAATTTAGTGGTTAGAACAGTTGGTATATGGTGTCTTGACATTAGTAAAGCTGTTAACATGTAAAGATGGAGTTTTTAGATAAAATAAATCTTGGAATATTTCATTTTTCTTTTAAAATCTTAGGTAATTTAAAACTTTACACATGACCATATGTCAGCTTTCTCATCTTAAAAAGAATTACAAGTGTGTAATTGATGTACAATGTGCTAGAAAATCCAAGTGTTCTTGAGTGGGAGTTTCAATTTTTCCATTTCTAAAATGATGATATTTTTATTACCCTGTCATATACACTTGTGTGTTTGTTAGAAGAGCAAAATCATTGAATTTATAATGATTTGAGAACTAGAGAACTCTACTTATGCCTGATGGTAGAGGGGTCTCACTGTATACTTCACACTTGTAGTGATCCACCTATTCTAGCCTCTCCAATTCTGGGATTACAGGAATGCACCAGCATGCCTGGTTTTGGTGGCCTGCATGGCACACCTGGGGTTCTAGGACTGGCAGGGGTCCTTGCACTTGCCAGGCAGGTGCTTAGACCACTGTGCTATCTCCCTAGCCATAATTTGTGACAGTTTTAGATTGAGAAAGAGGTTTGTATTTCTCTAAGTAAGAAATGAAGTCTGAGGCATACTAATTTTGGAAAGTGTGGAGATGGTTTCTCAGGGGGTCTTTGCATGCAGCCTTATATCCTTATTGCCAGGCAGAACTGAGAGACCATCTTTGGACCTTGGTGAGCCTCAAGGGTGCATAGTAGACTCAGCACAGCCACTAGAACTTGTGTTTCTCTGGCTTAATGAAAACAAAACAGTAGAGGACTTTATTTGTTTTCTCCTTATGGCTGACACATCTGAGAAATTAAAGTTTTCATAAGAGATTCTTTAAAGGGATTGTAACATGTATTCTGTGACTGCCTTATAAATTGTTGCAGTACACAGGGGGCACTTAGTATTTCCTTAGGGTATACTTTAAATTCTTACGTTTCAGGTTGCTTAGTTGAAAAACAGTTTTCGAAAGTGCCAATCTTTATAAGTAGCCATATAAGGAAAGAAATAATGTTTTAAGAATAAAGTGTGTATTCTAGTTTTGTTAAATGTTGTTAATAGTGAGGAAATTTCAATATTTAAGAGATAAAATTCAAATAAAGCACATCTTAGGAACATTTAGTACTTTCATAAAATATTTTCACACTTTCTTGTTTTTAATTTTAATTTTAAAGAAGCAATAGTGGTAGTAGGCTTTCCTACTTTTAAGGGATTTTGGTATAGATATGTAAATATTTGAAACTGTCAGGATATATTTTTAAAGTTTTACTTGACTATTATGTTGGAAATTTTTCTTTCTTTTTTTTTTAGGGAAACATGAATTTTTATTTTTTTATTTTATTTTTTTTTAATCAAATTGTAGGACAGTTTCAATAATTAACACACTACATACATTCTTCCTAGTGGTTAATTGCTGTACAAGATGCAGACATGATATCCTATTTACAAACACCATTAGAACAAATCCCTCTATTCATTAAGAGAATGTAACTATATATCTATCCTAACCACTTTGAATACACAGATACAAAATGGACATTCATCTGTATCCCCTTTGTTTGTTAAGTTCTGTTATTTGAATATTATAGGTGTGTAAACTCAGTAAAATATTCTAAAAGAGTCCAGTAGCCCATAATAGTATTGGGTCTTCCGCTTGACTGGCAGTGTCAGAAATTGTTGACCTGAGTCCCCTACAGCTCAACATAACACCATGGCTTTACTTCTTATATTTTGTTTTTATACTTTTCTGCTGGATAGTTAAGACCAAGGTAAAGCAGGACCTATGCAACAAGAGTTGTAGCTTTTGGGTCTGATAAAGTCAGTGAAATCCCCTCAGGATTTATCCTGAGATCCTGTACCTCAGATTGTAGAACCTTTGTCAGAGTCAGCCATGTGGATGAGTTACGGCCATTGCCTGGCCAGTGTGCTCTCTGTGAAAGCCTGAGAGAATGTTTTCTCTCCATGTGACTCTCCTTAGGCACACTCTACCACATTGATCACTTTCCTCTTTGGCCCCATAATCTCCTTGGTCAGAAAATTTCCATACTCCCAAAATTGCTGTACAGATTTAATGCAATCCCTATCAGACTATCACCAACATACCTCACAGACCTAGAGAAATCATTCCTAAAATTTATCTGGAACCAGAAAAGACCTAGAATAGCAAAGGCAATCCTGGGCAATAAAGACAAGGCAGGAGGCATTACAATTCCTGACTTGAAATTATACTATAAGGCTACTGTGATAAAATCAGCATGGTACTGACAACAAAATAGACCTGGGGATCAATGGAATAGATTGGAAGACGCTGAAGCCCCTACGAACACATTCAGCACCCTTATCTTTGACAAAGGGGCCAAACATACTCACTGGAAGAAAGATAGCCTCTTTAACAAATGGTGCTGGAAAAACTAGCTCTCTGCATGCCGAAAACTCAAACTTGACCCAGGTCTATCACCATGCACTAAAGTAAAGTCAAAATGGATTAAAGATCTAAACATTAAAAGCAGAGACACTAAATCTCTGGAAGAGAAAGTAGGAGGAACTCGAAGACATAGGGGTAGGCAAAGACTTCATGAACAGAAATCAAATCAAACAGGAAACAGTTGAAAGAATTAACAACTGGGACCTGCTCTTACTGAGAAGTTTTTTCATGTCAAAAGAAATTATTAACAGAGTGAAAAGGCAACCCACAAATTTGAAAAAAATCGTGACAAATAAGTACTCAGACAAAGGTCTGCTCTCTAGAATTTATAAAGAACTAAAAAACACTAGGGCCCCAAAATTGAAAGACCCAATCAAGAAATGGGCATCCACGATGAACACATGCTTCTCAGAGGATGAAAGTAAAGAAGCGAATAAATATATGAAAAAATGCTCCACATCACTAGCCATCCGTGAAATGTAAAATACTTTGGAAATTTTTCTAATTGCTCCCTTTTCCTCTAATTTTCCTACTAAGTGTTAGCAACTCATAAGTAATCTTATATAAGAAGTGCTGCTATTTCTGTTTAAACTAATAATTGTGACGTTTGACTCCATTGTGTTATATAAGAAGAAATTTTGCTTAATTTCAGAAAGCCCTGTGGCTGTCCAGCAATGCTGGTAGACTGGTACCGTTTTGATCATTGGCGTATTCAGGGCCAAATGATTGTTAAGGTTTGGTCCCTTAAGTTTGGTGCCATATTTATTGTCTTAATTTTTATTTGATCTAAAATGTTTATAATTTTCTGATTTGAATACTAGCTAATATTTAGTGGATGGCTACACTGTTACCTCATTTAACTTGTGAACATCTTGTGAGAAAAATATTGCTATCTCTAGAAAACAGAAAGATTAACTTGTTCAGGGACAGTTAGTTATTAAGAGGCTAAGGCAGTTCTGGAATTACCAAGTTTCTTGGACAGAGGAGTATATAGTCTTTTTTTTTTTTGACATTTTAGGGAAAGCTATACAGGGTATTCAGGGTCTTACTACTAAATCGAATTTGCAGTGATCCTCCTGTTTACAGCCTCCCACAAGCTGGGATTACAGGTGCGTGCCACCATGCCCAGTCTCAATTGCCATCTCAGTGCACCCCGGGGCCAGGGCTGGCACAGCAGGCTCGGGGATCGAACCCCTGGCCCCTTTGCCTGCTTAAGGTGCTTTAATCCGCTGAGCTATTTGGCTGGCCCTCAAAAGACTATAGTCTTTTTTTTTTTTTTTTTTTTTTTTTTTTTTTTTTTTTTTTTTTTTATGCGGAACCAGGGATTGAACTAGAAGAGTATATAGTCTTAAATCACTTGCAACCCATCAAAAAGTATAGGACCAATATAGGAAGTTTCATATGCATTAGTTTTTAGAAACTAAGTGACATTAGAAATGAACTCAGACTAACATGAGACATGTTGCCATGTATAATGTGCATACATGCAGTTGCATCATAATTGTATAACTAAATCTCAGTTGCCTTTTAATGTAGCATTAAAATAATTTTATATCTTGTCATTGACTGTGCCTTATTAATACCAGATTTTATTTTTCCTCCAAAAATGTGAGACGGGCCTGAGGTTAACGGGTTAAGGGCTTAGGGGTTAAATGTTTAAATTCACTTTTGTGTCTCTCTTGTATTATTTTTTTGTGCAGTCTAAACAGTAGCATTGTTTTATATTTACATTATCTCTTGTCAGCTGTGTCATTAGCTAGTGACGGCTTGGTTTTTTTCATGACCATTTTCTAAATATTTTAGGTGTTGCTTTTGGTGTTGTTGTTGTTATTGTTGTTGTTTACCAGACATCAAACTCAGGACCCTGTAGTTGCCAGTCAGGCGCTAATGCTGCTGAGCTATCTTCTCCAGCCCATTGGTTTTTATCTGAAGAAAAAAAAATACACATTACTTGATATGTCATGAAGGAGGGTTAAATTCCATGGCATGCATTAGCGTGACCCACTTTTTTCTTGAAGTCTTAATTTCTGTCAGACTTTTTGATGGCTGATATAATGAATAACCTTGCCTATAAATGTCTTCTTTATTTCTGTCTGTTTTCGAGATAGGATTTCACTGTGCAGTTCAGGCTGGCCTCAGTCCTCTTGCCTCAGCTTCCCTTGTGCTGGGATTTCAGACATGTGCCACATGTCTGGCTGTCTACTTTATAAGAATGCTAAAATTTCTTTTTTAAGTAATGAACTGAAGTTAGAAGTATCTACATATACATCCTGAGTATGATAAACTACAGAAGAAAGTGTGTCCATATTAACTTGTTAAAGGTTTTCCTTATTTGCATCACAAAATAGTAATCATTTTGTTTTATATAGACTCCTTGAAGTTCGTGGAAGGCTGTATGAGCTACTAACTCATTGTATTCCTCCTGAGATAATAATGAAGGTAACTAAGTTTCTGAATTTGAATTGTTTATAACTATGAAATTTGGATTTTTGAGTGTGATCTTAGGGCTTTTACAGGATACATTGTCACTTCAGTAATTCCACAGGTAATCACTCAGTCTCTTTTGTGTGGCAGGCAACATTAGAGGACTGTGAAAAGAATAGGGGAAGACAGACCTTTAGGGAAGTTGTGTTTTAGTGGAGGGAGATGGGTGTTTTGAATGTTAGAAGGAAATGAAGGAAAATGATAATGGAGGGTGTGCTAAGATGTGGCTGTAGATGATTTCGATAAAGGTAAGCTTAAGTTCATAGTGAGGACGAGAAAGAGAACCAAATGAATAGCTGAAGAGTAAACATTTCAGACAATAAAATTCAGTGTACGTGGGGAATATAGAAAAAAGTAGGCAAGTTCAAACTATGTTGGTCTCAGCCATCTAGCTGCTAAATTCATTGATTGCCAGATATTAGGGAATTTGGGGTTTTTTGCTTTTATTAAAATTATATAATCATACTTACATGAAAATTATACATTATGCAAACAAAAACAATGGAGGTCCATTTTTGTATGTATAAAAGTAAACAGACCTGATCTTTTCACAGAGAATCAGATGCATAAGTGTGTGTATAGTTTCAGAAAATTTCTGTGCTCTTACACTGTTTTCGCTCAGCAATATCTCATGGGTATTGTGTTGTGACTATACAGATTGACCTTGTTCTTTTAGTGTTCTGTCATACTAAAAAAGATGGTCATAAGTTTTTGATAGTCTTTCGTGACTATCATGTGTTTTTGAATATGGCCTCTATTGAAACTTTAGATTGTCTACAGATCATCATTGTAAATGTTGTTGCAGTAAATATTAGTATTGCTCCTTGTACCCTTCTGCAATTAAATACAGATGCCCCTTAATTTATAATGAAGTTATGTCCTAATAATCCCATTAAAGGTTGAAGATATTTTAGGTCAAAATTTCAGCTACTTGGGAGATTGAGAGAGGCTCTACTTGCCTGCTAGAGTTGGAGACCAGCCTTGATAATGAAGACTTCATATTGGAAGAACATCATTTTATGTTCCTAATTTACTGGAGTGTCACAGGTTAACAACACAGTGCACTGTCTAGAGTAGTGATGATGAATCCTTAGAGCCTTTAGTTATAACAAACAGCCAACTGTAGCATGTGCACCAGAAGATCACCACTGCTGGTCTGGAATCCCCAGTCTCTGAACAGAGTACCGTATATCACTAGTCTTAGAAAAAGGGTAGAATTCAAAGTATGAATTTTTATATATGTGTTCATTTTTTTATTTTTTAAAGAAAATTAAAAATAAAACATAAGAAACGATACAAAATTTCACTAAACTTGGTTATAGGAATTCAGCAGTGGTTGTAGTATATCCTGTTGTTGTCTCCAATTAGTTATTCAGATTACCAGATATAAGCATGGAAAATCAGGCCCACATGTGTAAACATGTTATTATCTCCCTAGTATAAGTATGAATTCTTTTGAATGTATCTTGGCTTCATGCCATCGTAAAGGCCAAAAATTGTTAAGTTGGAGTATCATAATTCATGGACCATCTGTATTTGTGATTTGGAATATGGTGGGTCACCACTACATTTTTATATTTTAGAAGTAACAGTTTTTATTTTGGATGAAGGGTACTAGTTAACATAAATGAAGTTCTCACATATAAAAATAATTTTTAAGTTTTTTTGGGGGGAATGACAGTAATTACGCATTTGTGGCTAATGTTTTAAATGGTTACTTTTTAAGTTACTGATTATTTTTCCATAGGGCCTGCTCTCAGAACTTCTACATAATTGTGATGGACAACTGAAAGGGGAAGTAACCCAGATGGCAGCTTATTACGAACATCGTCTACAGCTGGGGACCAAGGCCATTTATCACTTGGAAGCATTTGTGGCCAAATTTATGGCACTTTATAAGAAATTCATGGAGGATGGATTGGAAGGCATGATATTCTGATTTCAATCAGTGATTCTTCTAAATGTTTTTCAGAATCAGTCTCCATACAATTTATATCAGGAGAGCCATGGGTAAAATAAACGAACTACTTAGTTGTGTCTTACTTGTGTTTTTTAATGTTTCTTCTGTGAACTACAAATTATTACTCTTTGTGTTAGATAATTGTTTGTATAGTATTTAAATATATTGAAAGGGCACAATTACAAACTATAGAGTCCAGGAAAATGACAGATTTACTTTAAACATTTGTTTTTCAAGTATACATTGTATGATCTTTCTGTTCTGTCTAATCTCTCACCTGTTGAAGGAAATTTACACTTAAAGATTACTTTCTGTCCCTCCAGAATTAATTTTTTGCAGAGAATTTAAGAATTCTAAGACAGCATGAGTATATTTCAATGATGCACTTGTGTATCAGTCACTAAGAAATGCTTGGACTCCTGAAGAATGCTCGTGTTTGATCATTCTTCTCTTGGTGTCTCATCATTTTCATTTTGTAGTTTAGCAGTTGATCAGATAAATGTATGTATAAGCATATCTTTGCTGTCATACTGTTTTTAAATGTCAAGGATTTACCAGTTTAATTTCTGATGCCTTAAGCCACACCTGTAACTTTAGGCTGGTGCAGGTATATATAGGTTTTCCTTTTTGAATGAAGTCTTGGTGTCATCTAAAAAAGTTACAAGTTTGCCTTGTTCCTTGTACAGAGTGAGATCTATTACTGTAATCACAAGCAACCTTGAATGTGTAAAGCTATAATTTTTATTGACCAAGGGCTATGGTTTATATTTGGTTTTAGTGTGTACTCCAAGGGTTCATATTTTGAAGTTTTATCCCTGTTGTGAAGTATTTTAGGAGGAAGGACAATACTAGATCATGTTTAGAAGTGGGGTTTTATGGCTAAGTAGATAAGATCATCAGAGTGGTGCCCCGTGTATGAATTACTGTTAACTACAAGGAGAGATTCCAGAAGATTAATACTTTAGGTCTCTTTCTCTTGTCATGTGATATCATGTGCTGCCTCAGGACTCTAACAGCAAGGTCAAGAGATAAGACTCCTTGCTCTTGTACTTTTAAAACCATGAGTCCATTGACTAAAGTTACCAAGCCTCAGATATTTTGTTATAGTAGTGAAAAGCAGTGGATTAACACAAGTGACAAGTGTATGATTGCATCACAAGGAATAGTCGACCATCCTCCTACAGTTTTTACCCAAAGCTGAAGCACTTTAAAGAGTAAACATTTTTCAGCAAGTTGTCTGACCTTGATCAATTGTTAGTGATGATCTTGGTTACTTTTCTCTTGTTGCTGAGATAAAATACCTGATGTCCATAACTAAGTATGGAAAGGTTTATTTAGCTCATTTGGTGGTTTCAGTCATTCTTGGCTGGCTCCAAGGTAGAGTGGCACATGACAGACAGCAGCAGTTCATGGTGGCAGAAAACAGCAAATCAGCAAAAGTGGAAGGGAGGAGCTTGAGAGCAGGCCTCTTTTTCTCCTGCGGTATGCACCTCAGGTGTGGCACACACACCCATAATCCCAGTATTGGACCATGCATCAGTCAAAACTCTAGAAACCCCATGACTCCATGAGGCTTTGCGGGGGTAAGGGGGCATCTAGACACAAACAATAACAGTGCCCTAAAGTAGCTTTTTTATTATTTTATTTGTATTTAGACATTGCACAGGAAAATCACCTGTTATCTCCCTGTTTTTATTAGTAGAAATATATTTTCACCGGTTATTTAACATTGCATTTTTTAGATTCACATCTCAGTTGGTTATTATTTTACTTTAGCCTAAAAAATATCTTTGGCAATTCTCATAAGGCAGATATAGTGATGAATTTTAAGAATTTTTGGGATTTTTTTGTCCAATTTTTATTTCATATTCTGTTTAAAAAGGATTTTTAATAGATTTAGAGCTTTGAGAAGCATTTTTGTTCTGCTGTTTGGATATATATATATATATATATATATATATATATCTTATTTTGTCTTCTGAATTGCATTATTTCTGAAAAGAGGCCTATCATTCTACTCATTTTCTACCATGTTTTTTAAAATTTTACTTCCTATAACTATTTTTTAAGATTTTCAGTTTCTCTGTTTAGTTTTAAGCAGTTCGATTGTTGTATATCTTAGTACAATATTTCTTCATGTTTTTCCTGCTATTAAACTACCTGGAGTTTATTGCACATCTAGATTTATGAGTCTATGGATTTGATCAAATTGGGAAAAATTTAGCCATTTACTTCAAATTTTTTCTGTCACCTCTTCTGAGACTAGTTACTTCTGTATGCAGCAAAGTCCTGTAAGTCACAATCTCCCTCCCTGGATAACATTAAAAAAGCTCTGATTTACTGTTATAGTACGATGTAAATAACAACTGTGTTCCTAGGATTTGAAGTTGTCCGATACACATCAGAAGGAAAAATTGTTTGTCTGGGTTCACTTGAATTGAGTAATGATACTGTAAATGTTACTTCTAAATTACAACACCCTAAATTGTGACACACATCCTTCAGAAAATAAAACATACCCAAATTTTAGAAACTGTTTTCTTTCCCAAGTAAAATATAATTGTTTCCTTCTTCTTTCTCCCCTCAACATATATGAACTAAATTTCATTAGCTGTGTGCTCCTTGTTTCTTTCCTATTAACCATTCTTATGGAAATAGGAAGCATTATCACATGATGTTATTTTCATCTTTTGGATTAGTGCTCTCTGTAAATCTAATTCCTCATTTCTGTTGCAGATATCGTGATTGCCCTCTGATGTTGCCTTCTCTTTAATACAGAAGCATAAGAAACTTAGGTTCAAGAACTTTAAGAACTGTAGCTTCTTGATGAGCAGCTGTGCAAAATAACCACTAGCTGTAGGCTTATAAAGGACTTTACATAGTCTTACTAGGATATTTTTATGTGAGGCACTCTTCCAGATTCATTGTGAGGTTCTTTTTAATTCTAACAGGCTTTTTGCTTGACATTATTCTATTTTACATTTGAGAAACTGGATCCAAGCAGCTGAGCATAGGTGTCACCCTAATAGATTCACAATTACCAAGAAATAGGCCCTCATCACTGCCCAAACTTATGTTTCTCTAATCAAGTCTCCACAATGTCTGTTTCAAAACTTAATTGGGAAGAGATAACCTTACCTCTTTTTAGCAGCCAGCTCACTAAAACAAATCTGTATGCATTCCATATTTCTGTGTCTTCATTTGTACGCACCTGATGTTCCTGTACCTACATTTGTATGCATCTTGTCTTCTGATACAATAGAAAAACCTGTTCATCTTCCATTTTTAGCCTAACCCTTCTACCTCTATCTTGGGTTCCATTAAGTTTTATCTTATCTCAAAAAACCTTTTACTGTCCTTTCTCCTTTCTTGCTTATATTTTCAGCCTCTGCTTCACAATTGGATTGTTTTATTTTGATATTTTGTAATACTGAAGTTTCCAACAAAATTTTAAAAAAATTGACAGCACTTGCATCAATACTTTGTAATGAACATGTAAGTAGTTGTTTGTTATGTAACTGTCCCTTCACCCATCGTTTCATGGTTTTGATGCCCATAAAAATGAGTTACAAACATCAGTACATTTCTTCTTAAGCTTATTAGCATACACATTAGCCACTTTAAGAAGGCGTGACAAGGCTGGCCAGATAGCTCAGCAGATTAAAGCACCTGCTTAAGTAGACTCAGGCAGCTGATCCCCGGCCTGCCTGGCTGGCCCTGCCCCTGTGGCATGCTAAGACCTAGATTGAGACTGGGCATTGGTTCATGCTCCTGTAATCCCAGCACTTGGAAAGCTGAAAAGCTGGAAGGATCACTATGAGTCCATTCTGTGTAGTGAGATCCTGTAGACCCTGTACTAAATACTTTAAAAAAAGGCATGGCAGATACATCTGTGCACCACCATGCCTACAAAAGTTCAGCCATTTGGAGTTTATCAAAAGCAAATCAATCAGTTCCTTTATTAAGCCAGTTACACCTATCAGTCTGCTGCCTATGCCACTGACTATTTTCGGGTAGAACTTTGGAGTAATTTGACCTATTTTAATAACACCAATTCCCAATATTCTGATGTAAATATTCCTGTTACTGGGACAAAATACCTCACACCTCACATTTATAGGAGGAGAAGTGTAGTTTGGCTCAGTTTCACAGGTTTCAGTCCGTGGCCAGCTAGCTTCAAAGCAGGAACATCACATCAGACAATGTGGAAGAAGAAAGCTGATTTGTGGCACGTCAGAAGCTGTGAGTATGGGGCAAGTCTGAGAGCAGAGCCAATGACAAGATGTAGTTCCAGAGGTCACACCCCAGTCGTACCCTTTCTCTAAGTAGGTCCTACCTCTTAGTAATCCTTTCAACTATAATCCTGTCTTCACAGTCCATTCACTTCCCTAGAAGTCTTTTAATCTAATCAAGTTGACAACCAAGATTAAAAGCATAGATACGAAAATTTAGCAATCAGTGTTGGTGAGTGGTACAAGCTTCCTTGCTGTCAATATAAGTCATAAAGATTTTTTTCTTTAGTGAATAGAAGACAGTAAAGGGTATTAAAACGTGATCAATTTTGTTTTCACAGAATCGACTCCTAGATTGAGAGCATTAAATATTGTTCATATAATTCAAATACAAATTTGTGGCTTATGTTTTCTTTGATTTACATATTATTGCCTCATTGTGTTAAATTATTTTTCTATGTCAATGTTCACAAATTTAGAGATACTCTATAAAACATACATTCCTTAGAAAATTAGAATATTTGGCCTTCCCTTTTGCCATTAACTTGTTTTAACTGTCGTCTATTTATTCATTTATTTTTATTTATTTATTTTTAAGACAGAGTCTCTCTGTATATTTCAGGTTTCCCTTGAACTCATTATGTAGCCCAGGCTGACCTCGAACTTTTGGCAGTCCTCCTTCCTCAGCCTCCTGAGTGCTGAGATTACAGATGCGTGCAACCACATTGGGTTTGCCATCTTATTGAATGTATTTTCCATTTTTAACAGTTCATCTATGCAGTGTTTTGTTTACCTGTTTGTTTTTAAATTATAGAGGTAAAAATGAACTTTACTTATAACCATTTTTTTAATAAAAAATGGCAGCAGGGCTGCATGTGGTAGCTCATACCAGTGATCAATGCTAGTCAAGACGGTGAGGCAGCAGGATGGAAGTCCAATTATAGGCTGGACAACTTAGCTGGGCTCGCTCAAGTCCAGAGATGGAGCTCATTGTAGATTACGCTTGGGTTCAATCTTGAAAATGGAAAAGAGAAAAACAAAACCTGGTTTCATCCTGCTTGGTAAGAAGCAGGATGGTAAGAGATAAGAAGCTTATTTCATTCAAGAGAAAATGAGCAAGCTTGTTTCTTTGCACATGTCATGAAAGCCTCTGTGTGATGAAATGTTTCTATTTGAAGGACCATGATGCATTAGGAAACAGTAGCAACTGTGAACTAGAAGTGGGAAAAAGAAATAATTTTAAAAATTTATTTAATGACATCGAAATTGATTAGACTTTGATTTTCAATTGAATAAAATTATATTCCTATGATACTATTTACTAAGTTAAAAAGTGTTCAGGATATCAAAAGAATTTGCAAATGTTTCTGACATTTTTTACAAATGTGTACTTGAGTACAGTAGAAATTGGCATATAGAAAAATAAACTATAGACAAAATTTTGAAAATACTGATTTATAGGAAAATTATGCCATCTTATGAATTTTTTTTTTTTAATTGGTAACAGGGATCGAACTCAGGATCAAACCTTGCACTTGCCAAGTAGGCCCTTATGCTGCTGACCTATATCCCTGGCCTCATTTTATGATTTTTTGATGATTAATGCAGATATTTAAAATTTCACTGTCTTGTAATTAATTGTATCAATGAGAATTGTAATGAAACCAAAGAATTTGAGAACATGATGCCCATAAGAGTTGCAACATGTTTTTATTTTGAACAAAAGTCTTTAAAAATTTAACATATATTTATTTAAATTAGAAAATATAATTGAAAAAATTATAGTTATGTGGTTTGTATTTTTTCCTCATAAAATAAACCTAGTTGGAAAAAAGTGAAACTTAAATCTCTGTACTGCCTCTTTCAGTATGAATTTCTTTGAAAAACAAGATAAACCTTTTCTTGGAATGAGTCATTAGCACCATGAACTAGACTGGCTCTATTGCTGGCCAACAGAAAGTAGAATGATTTATTGGTAGGTCGGCTAAGCAGTACTACTGTCTATATAGCTGTTAAGTGATGATAATTTTTGAATTATCAGAAGAAATTAACTTTGTTCATGTAATCCAAGAGAAATCCACTTCTAAGAGTTGCCATTTCCTACATCATGCCTTGCAAGTAGCTTATTCTTTAACTGATGAGATAGCCCGTCTGAGTAGTGCATATTGTTTGTGTAAGGCCACTGTTGCATCATTACTCACACATATGATCAACTCATTTACTCCTGCTAAAGTTAGAGCATTGGAAAACTGTTTGCTTGGAAACAATCTGGTTTACAATCTAAGGGAATACCAACTTTCAGGCATTTAAATAATAGATTTAACTATGGATGTAGTTCCCAAATTTCATTCTTAAATTGCTCCTCTGCTATAAAATTTTTCAATAGTGAAGTAGCATTAATATTGTGAAACACTGATATTGCACAAATGGGGTTTATTAAATTTTAGTGCAGCATGATGCTGAATACCAAGTATGAGAGTATCATACTATCAGAACTGTAAATATCTTAAGTTAATCTCATCAAAAAAACCCCAGTAAGTAAAGATTTTAACTATGTTTGCAAAGATTTTTAGCTGGAAATATTTCTTCTTCATGTGATGTTTCCTTCCTGTGGGCTGTGCTCCATTAATGTAACTCCAAGCCTCTTCCCTGTCTTTATTAATCCAGTGTATCCTCTTTGGCAACTTGAGAAGAATAATCAAACCTACTTAATTTAGCTCTTTTTTTCTTTGGGAGTGAGTCTTTGTATTTTTAATTGTAAATTCTAACGTCATTTTTCTTACATTTAAGGAGGCCTGCTCAAATATAGCATTGCTCCAAAAAGAAACCATATGTTCCAGAGTGATGTCTACCAGTACCAGGTGATAGTCTGCCTTCTTACTTTCCTGTTTTGTTTTATTTTTCAACTTGTTCTAAGATGAGTCTGGAATAAGGTTGATATGTACTGAGGAATAACCTCAAAGACACCAACACTTGATATATCCAGAAAGCACATTAAGAAGTAAAAATGGAAGTGAAAATTTTGAGGGAGAAATTTTTTGTGCATCTAAGACTCAGAAGGTGAGTCTACGACTAATTTGGGGAATAAAAATATTGACCTTATTGGTTTTAGAGGCTTATTTTAGGCCAAAGAGATTTTTGACTTTCAGAGCTTGCCTTTGAACTTCTATACCCTGGGAAAGAACCTCTGGGTATCATAAAATCTTTTGAGTTTAGTGGTTATTGTAACTTTGACTTAACAAAGCTTGTGTAGTAAAAAGGCATAATCCTTTAGCTGTGTTGGGGACTTTAGGTGGAAGTATCTTTAGCTCATTATACAAAGCCAAGCTCTTCCTAAGTTGAGACAAGCATTCTTTAGAAGAGTTTTTTTAAGCAGGTGTTTTTAAAAAACAACAATAACAAACAGGTCAGGAGAATATTTGATACTTTTATACTCCAGGTAGCTGCATTGTATACATACAACAGAACACCAGAGGGGCTGTAGTTTTATATATTTAGTACCAGCACTAGTTAGATTACATAGA
>NW_004524614.1:12054168-12067041 GCF_000260255.1 Octodon degus
TATTTTTAATTTTTAATTTTAGGGAAAGGTCTACAGAATGTTCAGGGTCTCACTACTAGATCTGACTTATAGTGATCTGTCTGTTTTATAGCCTTCCAAGAGCTTGGATTATAGGCATGTGCCACCACACTCAGTCTCAATTGCCATCTCAGCATGCCCCTGGGGTGGGGCCAGAAGAGATTGAATCCCTGGCCTCTGTACCTGCTTGAGGCACTTTAATTCACTGAGCTATTTGGCTGGCCCTCAACATTTCTTGTAAAATGTCCATGTAGTACAGTTTTGCAGGAGGACATACAAATACTGCTTTTGGCCTAAGGGAACTTACCTTAGGCGAGAAGTTAGGATACAAAAATAATGTTTAAAAAACACCCAGGTTACCCAAGATCTTCAGGCAAATGCCTTTGGTGAAATGTGTTCTGATGGAAAAATTTCTTCTGAGATAATTATCCATGTCACTAATAGCATGGTTGATAAAATTTGAACACTGAACTGAGAACTTAGATTTATTCTCTGATATTGTAAACTTCACCAGACAAATACAGAATACTTGTCAAAGTACTGTCTGGAATAGTAAACACATTTAAAGTAAATGGAAGGGAGCAACTCATTTCTCGCGAGCAGTGTTAGCTCCAACATGGATTAAGGGACAAGTTAAGAAACAGACTTAATTGCTAAGAAATTGAGTGGCCTTCTTGAAAGGAATTGAGAATATTAAAGGCAAATTAAATGCTAGTGAATCAAAAATTAAATTTAAAAGCATTATAATTGCTTTAGTATGGAGAACTGTTGTAGATGGTTCTTTAACTAAAACGAGAGAATAAATAACTTTTCCTCAAAAGGTAAGCATCGTGGCCCAAATAATAGCACAGATCCAGGAAATGGAGGTAGTCGATGTGACACAAGACTGAAAACAGCTGTTCCTAAAACTTGACACAGGTGGGTCAGCAGTCAGTCTTGTCCTCAGGTCAGATTGGGGGTGCAGAACTCACCACTGTAGGGGTGGGGGGAATTAAGGGTCTTGGATCTACTGAATGGGGAGGAAAAGTCCCTGAAGTGAGCATGGGGATTGAAACCATCTCTTGCATTTGTCTAGGTCTGCAAGGAGGCAGAAATGCCTCAGATGATTATTAAAGAAACATAGAAGTGGAGGCTATAGTGGAAATTTACTCAAAGGCTAACTGCTAATAACCATGTAGTCAAAAGTTACCATCTTGACTTCACCCAAATACTAGCTGTAATCATAACCCAAATGCAGAACTTAGCTAAGCCATATGTACTTGTCAGAAATACTCAAACTCAAATTAAAACACTCAGTAGTTGAACAGCTCTACTTGTCCTGGAAGGATTGGTAATGTGTAACGGTCAATCAAAAAGCTAGCCAAAATACTCCTGGTTTTGCTACCTATTTTTCTCTTATTGTTCAAACAAAAGGTCCAACACCCATCTTGAAAGGAGAAAATGTTTATTTAGCTCACACTTTGTGGAAGCTTCAGTCATAATCAGCTAGCTCTAAATCCAAGTGGCCTGGCAGGGGGGCAACTATTCATGGTGGTGAAAGATACCAAAAACAACAAGAGAGGAAGGAGAGAGAAACAAGATTCGTTCTGTCCCTTATATGCAAGCTATTGGGATTGGATTGGTACATATTCAGCTAGTGGACTGATACAGCAATCACTCACCCTTAACCCCAGCACTAAACCATGAATCCATCACAAACTCTAGATTCTGCTACCTCCAAAGAGCCCCATCTAATAGTGCACGAGGCTTTGTGGGGAATCTAGACACAAACCATGACTCATGACAACTCCTTTGTGCTATAGTGGCATAAAAGGAGCTTTTTACTACTTCTGATTTGTGGTCTCTCAATTTGAGAACTGATCTTAAAGTACCTGATAAATGTTAAAATTGTTTTCTAGCTTCATTTTATATTACTTTTTGACAATAGTTTCTGCAAGGATGGAGGAAGAATAGATTGATTTATTTCATTATTGTGCAAATATAAATAAATGGAAAATGCTAAAAATGTAGTCTCAAAATAATCCTCTTGTTTAGAAAACTTCTCCTTTGAGAGACATTCTGTTGAGAAAGATTCTAAGGTTTTTCCTTTGTCCTTCAGATATTGTGTGGTTTCTGTTGATTTTAGTATTTCTGGTTTTGGGAATGCATTTAAGGGCAGGGAAATAGTTTTCTAAATGGGGTGGGTGGGACAAAGGCTGAAAATTCTGTGTGCCCCATTAAATCTTTGCATTTTTTAAAAAGTGAACCTCCTGAGAATCTAGGCATTGAATGGCTATTCCTTTGATGGTTTAGGGTCTGCAAATTCATTTCAGAGCGAGAAATAGTACAATTGCTGAAGGGATCTTGACCTCAGAAAATCCCTGTAGCTGAGCCTGAGGAAAGTAAGACATGGAAGACAAAAGGAAGTATAGTATTTGTTTTATAATTCGATTTTCCACTTTGAATTTTAATAAATAGGGCAAGAGGATTTTACTTCACACTTTTCTTGAATTTTAATCTTATTGAACTTCAACCTATAAAGGGATTAAATCTTTGGTCTTAAATTTCTTTTTGTAATTTAAAGTGGAAGGAAAATGTATTCAAATAAGAAGGATCTCTTTAAAACTATTTTATTGTTGAATTATCTGCAAAGTAGCATTTAATTTCATTGCAGAAACTTGTCATGCTACGCTGGACAGCTTGCCTGGATATAATTTTGGACAGAAAACAGAAGAGGTACATTTTCAGCATTTTATAAGGAAGAAACTCAAAAGTTGATGTGTCAAATATATTGTAGTGACCCACTGCAGGTTCTTCTAGGCATGGCATTTAAACTGCCTGCCATTGGGTTATTCAGGAAACACCAAACAGATGAGCGTGATAGGATGTGGTCTCGTGGAGGTAGGAACAGAACTGTCTTGGGGTAGTCTTCAAGGCTTTATGCTTATGCCCAATTCATTTAAGAGAATGAAAGGCTAGAGCACCTTAGTGCAGCTTACTTCTGATCTGCTCTTGAAAATTTGAATATATATATATTGGGCTTCCTTGTATCACTTTAGTCCTGTATCTCAGATGAAGATTCATAGCCTAAGTCTTTTTAGGATGAATAACTGGGGATGCTCATCTTTCTCTTCTTGGAAATATTTGTGTATTCTCCTTGGTATTCCATATGAAGAGCCTTGCTCTGGCCCAGCGCTACTATAGCTATCAGCTACCCAACCTAGAATTCAGGGTGAATAGGCCCAAAAATATAAGTCACATCCTTCTACTTGACCTTTAGCTAACATAGAAGTAATGTTTTTGGTTTGTTTTATTTTGAGCCCTAATGTATATCTTTGTTCTTTCAGAATTATTTTGTTGGCTCCTAAAGAGTCCTTAATTTCTTAATCTGAAATGTGAGTCAACTAAATAAATATTCAGTGCTTTGTATATATTGCTATACTAGGCATGAGAGACACAAAAGAAAATAACAGTACATTACATTGTGACTGTTCAGATGCGTCCATAAACTCAGTAAAAGAAAAATGTCTAAATGATAACAATAACACAGAGAAAATGATCAGCCTGCCTGGTTTTGAAGATACAGCTTTCATCAGGAAGGAAATTTTTTCACAGAATGGCTAAGACAAAGCATATTTTTGAGAAATGGACCAGCACATGATAAGCAATAAAGATATGATATGGATGCTATATCAGGACAATAAAATAGTTAACAATTTCTGAAAATAATTTCTATATATGGAGACCAGATCATGATGATTAAGGAAGCCTAGATGTGGTGTTGTAAATAAACAGTGTTAAATAGTGTTAATTTAGAGTGATGTGATTGCATTTTCAAATTGAGGCAATTGAGCCAACTGATTTTTTTTCACTATTTTATTTTATTAATTTTATTGAGAAACATAGCAATGAGACAGTTTCAAAGCTGATTAATAGGACAATTTCAATAATTAATACATTGCATATTGTTGTCTTCATAGTGGTTATTCATAGTACAAGATGCAGACATGATATCCTGTCCAAACACTATTAGTACAAATCTTTCTTCTCATTGAATTAATGGAAAGTAGCTGTATATCTAGCCTATTTTTTATATACAGATACAAGATGATCCTTCATTTGTATCCCCCTTTTTTGTTTAGTTTTGTCAGAGATGGGTATTCCATTGCCATTAAATATAGTAGGTGCGTGAATTCAGCAAAATAATTCAATATAGTCCAGTAGTCTATAATAGTAGTGGGTTATCCATAGGACTGGCAATGTCAGAAGCTGTTGACTTGAGCCTTTTACAGCTCAGCATATGAATATGGCTTTACTTTTCATATCTCATTTTTATACTTCTCTGCTGGATGGTTAAGACCAAGATAAAGCAAGACCTATATAACAAGGAATGTAACTTTTGTATCTGACAAGGTCAGTCAAATCCCCTCAAGATTTAGCCTGAAACCCTGTACTGCAGTTTGTAGATCCTTGTCAGTGTCAGCCATGTGGATGAGTCATGACCATTGCTTAACCAATTTGCTCTCTGTGAAAGCCTGAGAGAATGTTTTCTTTCCATGAGCCAACTGATTTCTATACTTTCAACTTTATGGCTTTTTCCTTTGTGTTGCAAGCCTTTGAAATAGCTGGAGAACATTTACTTCTCAGCTATCCTAAATGTACTACGTTGTATTAGCTAGAGTTAAGTTTAGATGAATTTACATAAAAACTACAAGAAATACAGCAGTAACAAAGGATTAAATATGCCAATTTTCTTTCTATTTTGACAAAATAATTTTGAGGATTAGACTTGAAACTTTCAGAATTTATAAAAACATTGATTACTCTGTTAGTCGTTTGTGTTGTTGTAGCAAAATACCTGAGAGAAACAACTTATGAGGAGAAGGGTTTATTTTTGCTCACAGTCTCAGAGGTTTCAGTTTATTGTCAGCTGATTCTTTTGCTGTATAGTCTTAGTGTGAAGTACATGCTGAGCTAAGCTCCTTACAGCATGCCCTGGAAAACAGAAAAGAGAAAATTTGAGGGACTTGGATCCCATTGTCCATGGACATGCCACGGGGATAAAGGGCTACCACCAGACCCACCTCTGAAAATTTTCACTACTTCCAGATAACACCATGTCTGGGACCAAGACTTTAACATCTGAGTCTGTGGAGGACATTTAGATATCAACCATAGCAGTTACTAAGATTTTTCCTACCCTCCCCTGGAACATGAACTTCGGAGGGCAGCTGAAGATCCAAATATCTTTATGTTTAGGACAACAGCAGAGAGAAGGAAAATTTTAAGACAGTTTCCTAGAAATATAGCCAGACTTCAGTTCCTATGATCACATTATGGTTGGAAAAAATCTAGACATGTGGGTACTTTTTTTTTTTTTTTTGGTCTGAATTGGGGATTTCACTCAGGCACTTGCACTTGCCAGGCAAGCACTTATTCTGCTGAGCCATCTCCCCAGCCCCAAGGTACACTTTTTTTTTGAGGAGATCTCAGAGAAAAAGTAGAAAATACTGAAGTAGGCAGTTAGCTGTTACAATTTCATCCACACAAACAGTCACATCATTAACTACTCACATGTAGATGAAAGTGGTACCTATCAAATATTAGAGAACTTCCTGTATCTTTATGTTTTAACTGCAGAATCATCTCATTTGAAATCACAGAATCATGTCTCCTGAGTTATAATGCACAGTATATACCCTCATTTGCTGAATGCATGCTCAGCAATATGTAGTCATATCACTCTCCTCACTCTTTTTTTTTGTATTTAGTACAGGGTCTACAGGGAATCACTATGTAGATTGGACTCATAGTGATCCTCCTGTGTTAAACCTCCCAAGTGCTGGGATTATAGGCATGCACCACCATGCCCAGTCTCAGTCGCTGTCTCAGAGCACCCTGGGGGTATGGCCACTACTGCACATTAACTCTCCTCATTCTTACCTCTGACACTTTGGATAAATTGAGTTGCCTAAATTCACAGGTTTTCAAGTTTATTTTTTATAATATGAACAAAGTGCCATGAATACAATATGATCTGTTTTAATACACTAAGCATAAAAAGGAACTCTTAATCTGCCATGCCATCTTTTCTACTAGGCAAAGCCTAAGTTCCTCAAAGAGGAAGTCATAAGACCAAGTGAAAATGTTGAGGGCTAATAAATTGGTTAATGACAAATTATCCCAACATATTTAAAGCAGGGACAATTGATATTAAGTCTAGGCATCCAAAGTGGTAGAAGAGAATGTTATAGAATCAAAGTATAAATTTATAAAATAGTTTGAAATATTTTCAATAGCATTAAAATAGTTGTTTGTTGGCTGAAGGGAACAATATGTAAAAATGGCTGTGTACAATGATAATAAGAAATGTTATGAGAGAACACTCTGATTTTAATAGTTACTGAGTGGCAGGATTATGAATAATTTTTATGTTTTTCTAATTCTTTCCTTTAAGGAACATAAATTATTTTACAATCAGAACATTGAGAAAACATAAAAGAGAAGTTTTCTTTTGGTATAGGTTCAGAGGTTTCTGTCCAGGCTCTGTACCAAACTACTCATTTCGTAACCTAGAAGAATAAAAGGAAAAGAAAGGGAAAGAAGGAAAATGAAGAGTTTGGAGTCTCACAATTCTCTTTAAGGGCATGCTTTAATTACCTAAGGACCTCCACTTAGGCTTCACCTCACAAAGTTTTCACCACCTGTCAATGAAACTATTCTGGGACCAAACTTATAACACACAGACCTTTCAGGGACATTCAAGATCCTAATTATACAATATGCTTACGTATATATATATAGTTTGAAATAGAGTGTCTTGTAGATTGTCCAGATAAAAAAACACATCTGTTTCAAAATGTTGGATGAATGAGACACATTTCTATCTGAATATAGACTGAAGAATTTATCTTGAAGTCCTATCTCCCAGTATGACTGTGTTTTGAGATAGTCTTTAAGAAGGTAAAGGTCAAGTTAGGTTGCAAAGGCTAGAGACTAACCTAATAGGAAGGACTTGAGAGCTAATAAGCGAAAAAACCACCAGAGATGTGCATGCACAGAAAAGACCATGAGAGGATTCAAAGAGAGGGAGCTGTCTGAAACCAGGATAAACTAATCCTGATGACACCTGGATCACAGATTTCTAGACTCTAGAACTGTGAGGACCCATTCTTTAAACTCCCACCTATAGTATTTTATTGCAGCAGCTTCAGAGTATTAATACAGTGTGCTGCATATTTATTTTTCTTTTCCTGAGAAGGTAAAGAGTCAGAGAAAAAAACCTGAAGAATCAATTTCTCCCATAAGGTAAACAAGATGATGCCACACTGTGAAGGGGAGGGTAGAAGCCAGTGACCCACAGTGAGTGGGGGTTGGGTGGTGAAGATGCCATCAGAGGCTTGCTTGCCCAGGTGCTTGTAGAACTTGCTTTCCACTGCTGCGTGAGCATATTTAAAAACATCTACATCATCGTGCTGTAAATATTTAAATTAGTTCCTGCATTATTTTTTCACTGTATAGTCTCTGGACTAAACATCCCCAGTAGCCTCCAACATTCATTCTATGAGTCTTACATCCATCCTATGCCTCAGGCTCCAGAATCCTTGTTCTTCTGACTCTTCTGTGTTTTTGGCTATTCTTAACTTTTTAAAGTGACAGTCTACTCCATATGTGTTCCAGGTATCCTCAAGGATAGAAAAACTTCTTGTTTTTCCCTGTTGCCCAAAGCAAAGTAAGAAAACAGATGTGTTGTATTTCTGTCTGCAGCATGATTTCATTCTAACTAGGAAGAAGTTACTTTGGCAACAGCTATTTTATGTCTCTCTAAATAACTTCCTCCTAGTTAGTGTTATGTTATTTTCATAAAACCAAGTCCTTTAGCAATTTCTTAAAAGTAGCCAGACCACCTTTTCCTATTTTTTATTAATATATTTGAGCAGATCATAAGATTTTTTTAAATCTTACTTTAGTTTATTTTGAGTAGTGCATAATGTTTACATCCCTTGTAGAAAGTTGGTGCATTTATGTAACACATCTTAACTTTTTATAAATCCCCTTTCTTTCACCCTCCAACCATCTCTTGATCCCCTTGCTTTTTATCATACATGTTTACAGAACACAATGTTAGTATCCCTTGATCATATGATATTTTAAAAATGTAACAGTATGAAATAAAAACAAGGAACTTTGCATCTGGTGATATGAGAAGTCCTGCTCCACGCCCGAACACCATGGGAAGGGCATCCAGCACAGGGAGTATTTGGGACCAGGCAGCTGGGTCAGCCAGAGAACCCAGAAAAAAGTGAATACAAAGAAGCAAAATGTAATCTCACATCTCCTGCCCACCCAGATGAGACATCAAAATAGAAGAAATTGAAAGTCACACATTTGAAATTTCTGAAATGACAGCAACTAAAGTAAAGAAACAATTCCAGGAAACAATAGAAGAAATCAGATCAGGAATAAGCTCAGGTAAAAAAAGAAATGACAGAAAACATGAAAGAATTGCTGTGCATATCTAAAGAAGATATAGATAAAAGAATAGAAGAGCATAGAAAAATGATGGAAACCTTCAATGAACAATATAAGAAATAATTAGAATGCATGAAACAGGTTCAAAGAAACATCCAGGAAATCAAAAATTCAATTGAAAACTGGCAAAATTCCTTGAACAAATCTGAAGACAGACTCATACCTTGAAGGAAGCATAGCAGTTAGGATCTATGGAAGAAAAGAGCTCTTAAAAATAACAAGGAAACAGAAAATAACAATTCAAAAGCTGAAAGGTGATGCAAAAAAGAACAATGTAATAACATAAGGGTGAATTAAAAGCAGGAGTCAACACAAGTGACATAGAAAGACTGTATGTAGAAGTAACAGCAGAAAATTTCCCAAGCTTGGGAAAAGAATCTGACATACAGTTAAGTGAGGCATGAAGAATTCCTATTAGCCTTAACCAAAGTAAATCAACATCCAGACATAATAATCAAGATCCCAGAAATTCAGCACAAGAACATAATATTCAAATCTGTTAGAAGAAATCAGTCTCCTATAAAGGAAAGCTTATCAGAATCATGGCAGACTACTCAACGTAAACCATCAAGTTATAAAGATCTTGAAATGAAGTATTTGAAGTCCTGAAAGCAAACAACTTCCAACCCAGATTGATGTACTCTGCAAAACTATCTTTCAGCATTAATGGATACATATGATACTTCCATGACAAAGAACAACTGAAGAAATTTATGACCACCAATCCAGGTCTACAATGTGTTATGAAGTATATTCCAGAGAGATAAATATGTGTACATATCCAAGAACAACAAGACAAACATGGCAAGCAGGCAAAGCAAACAGTTAAACAGAGGGCAAAGACAAGTAAGCAACAGCAGAAAATAATAAGACAAAGATAAGCTGATACATATCAGTTATAACTATGAGTGTAAATACCCTAAAGTCACCAATCTAAAGAAACAGACTGGCAGTGTAGATCAAGAAACAAAATCCAACAGTGTGCTGATATAGCAAAGTTCTATCTAGGACATATAAAGAATTTTTAAAAATCAGGAGCCCCCCCAAAATTAAAGACCCAATCCAAAAATGGGCATCTGAGATGAATACATCCTTCTCAGATGAAATACAAAGGACAACTGCTGTGAAAAATGTTCAAAATCATTGTCATTTGAGAAATGCAAATTTAAACAACACTGAGATTCCATCTCCAGAAAGAATGGCTGTCCTAAAAGAAAATAAAAAATTAATAACAAATGCTGGAGGGGCTGTGTGGGGAAAAGGAATCTTCTACTGTTGGTGGGAGTATAGACTAGTAAAACCAGGGGAATTAAGTGTGGTGATTTCTCAAAAAAAGGATTGAAGTCAGGTGTGATGGTACGTATCTGTAATCCTGGCACTCAGGAGGTTGGGGCAGGAAGTTTATTCTGAGTGTGAGATCAGCCTGGGCTACAAAAAGTGAGGTCAAGTGAGCCTGAGTTGCATAGCAAGACCCTGTCTTAAAAAGACAAAGAAAATAAAAACAAAAAACCCCTAGAATTAGAGACTCCATTTGACCCAGTACTATTTCCTCTGGGTATTTTCCCAGATTAAATGGAAAAAATCAACAATGTAATTTGTCATAGCTAAATCTTGGAAACAGCCCAATGTTGTTTCCTATAAAAAAGATGTGATATTTTTATACAATGGAATATTACTCAGCTATGCAGAAAGACAAATTTGAGGTTTTTATAATTTAATGGATGCAACTAGAGACCATACTCACAAGTGAAATAAACCAGATTTGCACGTGTAAACATTGTATTATCTCCTTAGTGTATGAAACTGAAAGAATAAGTAAGATCCAAAAGATCAATAGATATAGTGAAAAGCAAAGAAACTGCTTAAAAGGAAGAACTAGTATGGGGAAAAGAAAAAAGAATGAAGAGGAAAAATGATATTTATATATATACACAAGATAGCTAAAATAATTGTACTACTAATTTTTGTTGGTCCATTGAAAGGAACATTAGTGCTTATATTATTAGATTAATTTTGTATGCCTGTGTATGATAATCTGAATAACCATTTTGAAGATAGCAGTATGCAATGTAATAACCATTGTTAATTTCCTATCATCTGGTTTTGAAATTCTGTAACATTTTTATTGTTTTTTTCTCTTTAAAAAAGGAAAACAACAATTATAGGCTTTATGTCAATGTCAAGATTTCTTAAGACACTAATAATAAATCCTATTTTAGTATGAAATTGAATTAATGATATCAGGAAAAGTGATGTATTTTTTTCAGACATACTCATTTTTCTGATTTAAGGATGACTTTGAAAAGGGAACATTTTTTGTAGTGCATAGCTAAGGAGGCAATTCCTTTTGTGAGAACAAACAGAATTCCACTTAGAAGCTCTGAAATGATTTTCATGTAACAATTTCCTGCTGACACTAACTGCACCATACCGAAGTGCTGTAACCAATTATAGCTGGTAACCTTTGCAGTGAACCTTACCCTGGAAATGGAAGGAATTGTTTTTATGAGCAATATAAGTAGTGGTTCTGGAAGCTCTAAAAAACATTCTAATTTCAGATATAGAGATTTGCCTGACAAAAATTGGCTTCTTGCTATTGCATGTGCTAGACTGTGACAAGGTATTTCAAAACATTACTGAGAAAGGGCTATAAAATAGCATTATTGATTTTTTAATTTCTCTACGTATCACTGTTAGACATTTTATGATGAAATATTTGTCCTTCCAATTAATCAAGACATTGTCTCCATTTACTTAGCTGGGTCACTCAGGTCTCTATCCTAGTCAGCATTTTCCTCACTTGTTTTGGCTGATTTCCATTACTGAAGCATTAGGTCTGGTAATTAAATCCAATCTCAGCAAAATATTTTGCAGCCAGTTTATCTGGATTCTATGCAAAATAGAATCCCTTAGGTACAGAGAATGAACATATTGTGAGGTATATTTGCAATGAAATTATTACTAGTAATTTTTGAAAGAAAAACATAGAGCTTGCCCATGATACCACACAGCTTCCATACATTAATTCATCTTTTTCCAGTTATACTTCCCAGTTTTTGTAATTGGATGTGTTCATATATTTTCTGTTTTTTTTTTTTTTATCAATAAACTATATCACTAAGCTGGAGATGTAGCTTAATGGCACAATGCCTGTCTGGCAAGCATGAGGTCCTGAGTTTGATTTCTGGTACCAAAAATAAATTAAATTGAAGAGGTACAAAAATCTGGATCTAATGATATAAAAGAGACTTTGTTTTGAAGTTTCCTTTAAAGTTATCTTATTTTATGTCATGTATTTTCACTTATATTATTTCATCATAAAATAGAATTATTGGATTTGATCCCAATGCTGTCAAATTCTATTATGTATAATAAATTCTTACCCTAGTTTCTTTCTGAGAATGGTTGTGAAAATATTTTATTTTTGGAGGTCCCTACTCGTAGTGTTTCCCATAGAGAACTTTGGTTTCTTTGGTAGGTTTATGGTCATGATTTTAGAATTGTGATCATTCCAGTCACAATCTCTTTTTATAGTTAGACTTGTAATGATCCCAATACTGTATTTATACCTATATGAATGACCTAATGACCAAAATTTATATGGATGCATATCTACACATGAAGTCATGTGCCACATTTTGGTCAATGCTGAACCATGTATATGATTGTAATCTTATAAGAATATAAAGAAGCTAAAAAAAATGTTGCCTAGTGATAACATAGCTGTTGCAAGGATGCAGCATAATGCATTTTGTGGTTCAGCCAATGGTAAAGAAACTAATTGCGTTCTACCAGTCACACAGGAGCAGAACATGTGCAATTACAATAATAATATGTGATAGTGAAAACAGATGGCCATGATGCTGGTTTATGTATTTATATTATCATCATACTTTCTTTTTTTTTTAATGGAATAAGAATTTTTTTTTTGCTCCGAATGCCCTCAGGGCAGGTTTGGCTGGCTTGAGTTGTGGGGATCGAACCACAGCAACCTGAGCCTGACTGCTTTGTTGAAGCAGCCACTTAAAGAACTGAGCGAGGGGGCAGGCCCCCCATACTTTCTAATTGATACTTTAGATTATCCTACTACCTAAAAATAAAAAACACTTATTGTGAACAATATGCTATATTAAGCTGATAACAGTCTTATTCATTTCATGTTTCCCATGTTTCTTGATTCCATTAAGAAACCAGCTAGAGGGCTGGTGAGATGGCTCAGTGGTCTAAAGCACCTACTTAGAACAAGTTGAGCAAAGCACAGGGACCACGGTTCAATCCCCCAGCACCACATGCCAGCCAGCCCCGCCCCCTGGTGGGCTGAGCTGGCCACACACACACACACAC
>NW_004524614.1:12074370-12080099 GCF_000260255.1 Octodon degus
TTGTGCTCCTGTGGCAAGATGTTCTACTCCTGGACTAGCTGGGTGGATCTATCCTCTACACTCTCTGCAGGGATTGCAGCTGCAGGGTTACACCCCAGGCCTGTATGCCAGGCCTGAGCTGTGCCTGGAGGGGGCAAGGTGAAGTAGGGGGTAGAGGAAGCTCTCCCATACACTCACAGGACCTGGGCTAGGACTAGATCTGTTGCTTCCCGGAACGTGGCAGAAATTCCTACTCAGCGGGCGGGGTGTGGGAAGTCTGCGGAGTGGTGGGGGGTGTTCCAAGGGGGTGGGAGAGGGTCCGGCCCACACTGTGCCTAGGCTGGGACTGGTCCTGCTGGTGCAGTGTAGCAGGAAGCTCTCCACACACTCACCGGACCTGGGCTAGGACTGGGTCCGGGGGTTCCCGGAACACGGCAGTAATTCCTACTCAGTGGGCGGGATGCGGGAGGTACTGCGGAGTTGTGGGGGGCGGCCCAAGTGGGTAGGTGAGGGTCCGGCCCCAGCTGCGCCTGGGCTGGGACTGGTCCCGCTGGCACAGGGTAGCAGAAAGCTCTCCACACACTCACTGAACCTGGGCTAGGACTGGGTCTGGGAGTTCCCCTCTAAATTATTACTTTCTTACCCCTCTTTAATGGTTAGTCATGCCAGACTCACCTGGCACACCCTCTAAAGGACACGACCGAGACCTAGTTGTACATGCTTCCTGAAATTCTTCCATCTGCTCTTTAATTCTTCAATTGTTGTTTGATTCACATAAGTGGTGAAGATTAGGAGTTGAAAGAGACAGAACAATGTAAGCAGCGATGGTGAAGTGAAGGTATGAAGGTGAATATGAGTGACAACAAGTTCTTTTCAAATATATTCAGTATGTCTGGTGGCCAGGGAGTAAAATGGGGATTGTTAGATATGAACCCATGCAATCAACCAGACCAGACATTCTGACTTGAGTAGATTTATTGGGGCCATCAGTCAGGCTGTCTGTCTGGTGGACTAAGACAGCAGTGTACAAAGAGTGGACGGGAGACTGTATGGGATCTTTTAGGGAAGGTGATCGTGGGCTGGAATAGCTGAGAGAGAGAGAGAGAGAGAGAGAGAGCGCAAGAGCAAGCTAATCTTGGCAGAGCAACCTGGTCTGTGAGAGACTTTTAATGTTAACAAAGGAGAGTTTCTGTGGTTGCTTGCCCAGGTTAAAGTCTGGTGGATTTGTTCTGTAGTTTTGGGTTTGGCTTTGAGTGGGGCAAGGGGGAGAAAGTTTAGGGGCTGGGTGCCTGGGAAACCAAGACAAAGAGTGTTTGGGGGCAAGGTGCCTGGGATAGTTTGAATCCTGACCTATCAGAGGTGATATTTGGAGAGTGACGCATGAGGAAAAGATTGAGTAGATCACTGATAGTTGAAAGTTTTGAGGGTTTTCCTCAAGACAATGGCAATTCTTTAAAAATGAGTGAGCCAAAGTTCTACGTACTTGATGAAGATATTTGATTGGAACTAACAAGGAACTGGGGTTTATGAGTGAGGCAGCACAAATCAAATGTGATTCTAAGACCCTAACCTTAGCAACAGCAAATGTTTTGTGGGAAGAAAAGAACTCAAGTCTTACAGGTGTGATGCCTAACACATGGTAAAATTGGAGTTAATGAGAGAGCTAAAGCCTAGAACTTTAATATAAAACCACTTCATTCCCCAGTTCTGCCAAAAAAAAAAAAAAAAAAAAAAAAAAAAAAAAAAAAAAACCATTTAGTGATATTACAAAAATGCCTATCCTGTTTTCTGTTAATTTCAGAGATTTATAATTTTTTAAATAAATTTGAAGCAATGTCATCTCATGGTAAAAAATGGAAAGCTAACTTCTATTAAACTTTTCTCACATGTTCAGAATATCTTTTATTTATGAAGCTTACTGATAGATTTCATAATATTGAACTATTCTAGAAATCTTGAAATAAATCCTGTGATTTTTTTCACTTATATAACTTTAGATAAATATTAATGATGTTCTAGCCCACCCTCATGGATTCTCTATCAAATTTTTGAGCCATGATAATATAGTACTCAGGAAGTATTTAGTGCTATAAGATAGCCTAATTATTAATGTAACAATTAGATTGTGCTAAAGTATTTCTTTTTTCCCATAATTTTATTGATAAACAAATAGCAATGAGAGTTTCAAATCAAATTGGTAAGACAGTTTCAATAATTAACACACTGCATACATTCTTCCTAGTGGTTAATTGCTGTACAAGATGCGGACATGATATCCTAATACCATTAGAACAAATCACTCTGTTCATTAAGAGAATGTAACTATATATCTATCCTAACCACTTTGAATACACAGATACAAAATGGACATTAATCTGTATCCCCTTTTTTGGTTAAGTTCCATTATTTGAATATTATAGGTGTGTAAACTCAGCAAAATGTTCTAAAAGAGTCCAATAGCCCGTCATAGTATTAGGTCTTCTGCTTGACTGGCAATGTCAGAAATTGTTGACCTGAGTCCCCTACAGCTCAACATAACAGCATGGCTTTACTTCTTGTATTTCGCTTGCCAGGCAAGTGCTTATTCTACTGAGCCATCTCCCCGGCCCCTCGCCTAAATGTTTTGAAAATGCAAAACATGAAAAGATGTTTGGATTCATATAATGAGCTTGATTTGCAATGTGAAATGGCAAAAGTATTTTCAGGAGAGTTAAAAGAGTATGAGGAATCACACAGTCATTCTTCATTAATATCATTAATCTACTGGATAAATAGATTGAAACTTTAGTCTTGGAAAGAATCATGAAATGATTTAGTACTGGGAAGGAAAATTACTGATTCATAATGGTGCTGTAATAAAAATAAAATGATCACTAATAATGCAGAATGTAGTCAGATATTAACATTGTTTTAATATAGTGCTAACTAGAAGCTTAAAAATAAATGATGAAGCATTTCATGCAAAGTGGTAGATAGGGTATCATTAGTAATAAATGTAATAGAACAAATAGTTCTGAAGTTAACCTGGAGCCATGAGTTATAAAAATCATTGGTAACATCTCTGACAAAAGTAAACAAAAAAGGGGAGGGTATAAATGAAGGACCATTTTGTATCTGTATATACAAAATAGTTAAGGTAGATATATAGCTACTTTCTCTTAATTCAATGAGAAAAAAGATTTATACTAATAGTGTTTGGACAGGATAACATGTCTGCATCTTGTACTATGAATAACTACTATGAAGACAACAATATTCAATGTATTAATTATTGTAACTGTCCTATTAGCCTGTTTTAAAACTGTCTTATTACTATTTGTTTCTCAATAAAATTAATAAAAAAAAACCACTTCAACAATTGATTGGATTTTAAATTGTGGGACAAGAAAAGAAACAATAGCAAAGACTAGATCAAATGCCATGCTGAGGGCTGGACAGGTATTGAAGATGTAAAATTAAGGAAATCACATAAAAGCATAGCAGAAGGAGTGCTCCTTGGCAGGAGTGGTCAGCAGCACTGAGTGTTGCTGGAGAGGGTACCAAAATAAGCATGTAGTGGTTTCATTGTCCGAAGTGGTCTACCCACTTCAGAACACTTTACAGTTTTCTAAAACATAGCAAAATATTTCTGCAAATGTTGTTGAACTTTGGAACTAATGAGTAATTTATCTCATTATAAATTTACTTTTTATAAGTAGTTACCTTGTCCTTTTTTCTTTTTTTGAGACAAGTTCTTACTATGTGATACAGGCTGGCCTTGAACTCACCTATGCAGCCAAAGCTGGCCTCATACTCATGGTACTCCTCCTGCCTCAGCCTTATGGATGCAGAGGGTGTAGGTGTATGCTACCACACACACAGTCTTACCTATGTCTTCTGTTTATGTTGCTATTGCTGAATAACTTACACTCGGTAATGTGTAAAAGAAAGATTTATTTTGTACACAGTTCTTGAGGTCCAAAAGCACGGCCTTTTCATATTTCTGCTCATTTTCTCTTGAGGGCCAGTAGCTATTCACTCTGGTAACTCTGCCTTATGTAAAGGGAAATACCCAGATATTTCAAGAGAATGTTTTATAGTGGGATCTAACTCAGTGTATTATCTGGTGATCCCAAGTTTCATTAAGTTGCACTAGGAGATTAAAAGAGCCAAAAAATAATTAGGATCCAGTGGGTTTCAAAACATTTATCCCTAGTTCCTAGTAAGTTTGAATGTACATATATGTGTACATAAACATATATTAGACTATAAAGGCATGTTATATATATGATGATTATGTACATAGATCACAAGCCTATAAAATACTCAACAAGTTCACAAGGAAAAATAAGTATAATTTTAGCACTCATCATGTGACAAGAATATTGATAATTTTTATTTTCCCTGTTTTTTAATGTTGCCTTACAAGAACATAATTATATAAAGTAAATAATTGCATATAAGATGTGTGAATTTATGAAAATGTGCATATACGTACATGTGAATTTATAGTTTGAAAAAATATTAAAGTTTTCTAAAGACATTTTAGACAGGACTTACTAGGATAACAGATATCCTGAATGACTGGAAGCAAGGGCTATCATAGGAAGAGTCAACTAGATGTTAAGCTCCAGTAGAACAAAGTAGGTAATGGTTGATTATTATGGATGGAACTCACTGATTTTACCTTATTCCCATCAAAAGAAGCAATGTACTTTATAGAATGGTACAGTAGACTAAAAAATACCCAATGATATTGCTAATATCTTGTAAAAATGGAAACAAAATGCAAGAGGTATTCTGAATTTGCAAATGAAATGTAGTGTTCTTCCTCCCCTAATCATAATGTGTATGTCCCAGAATAATGACTGGAAATGAAAGTGAATATTTTATTGAGATCAAGTAAGGACTCATGGACAAAACTGCTTTTTTTTTTTTTTTTGTCTTGGTGATTCGGAATTCTGTTATTTTAGTTCCCATCCTCTCCTCTCCCCTCCCACCCTCTACTCTCCCTTCCTGCCTCCCCTCCCCTGCTGTTCCCTTCCTTCCCCTCCTTTTCCCTCCCCCTTCTTCTGTTTTCTCCCCTACCTTCCTCCAGAGAATGTAACAACCATTTCCAGGTGATCTGGACAGTGAGCATGACCATTTTAAATCATTCATTGAACAACAATGGAAAAATATATCATGGTGTCAGCTGATTTTGGTTGTTGAGGGGGAGAGCTGCATTACGCAAAATAGATAAGTAGGTAATTATGGGTAATTTCCTGGGCTGCATCTTGTTTTCATTCCACTAGCCAGTAAAAACTATTATTAATAATAATAGAAAGAACAACAACAAAAAACTACAGCAGCCCTTTATAGGCCAAATTCCCAAGGGTTGAAATCTTCCAGGTGGGAGTTGTGTCATCCATGTGCTTAGGGCTCCACAACAACCACAGTACTGGCTAAAGATGAAGGGAAACGACCCCAGTAGAAGAGGGAGAAATCGTATATATTACTTATCTTTCAGGTTTCCTCCCATTGTTTCTTTCCTCACTAAGTCATATGTATGTTTGTATCTTGACTAGTTTACTTTGTCTTTCCTCAAATCATTTTTAATAATATGTTTTGTTGATAAACTTTCCTTTTAAAGTTATTTGGTTGCAAAAGAAATAGAAGAGAAAGAGCATAACTCAGAATACTTAGGTTTTGAACAAGAAACATTAACTGACACGACATAGAGTTGCCTACCTTTGGTGGGAAAGCTTAAAGAAGTTTTAGTTGAAGAAGAT
>NW_004524614.1:12080199-12081326 GCF_000260255.1 Octodon degus
AAATTAAAAAAAAAAAAAAAAGAAAGAAACCAGCTAGAGTGATTAACTTGCACCATCTGAGTTTGTGTAAATACAATGCCATGAAATCATTTAATGAATTTTTCAAGACTAAGAATATAATCACCATTACTAAGCTATACATTACTGCGACATATACATAATACATACATGCAGAGGGGAATCGCATACACAAAATCAAGCAGTTAAGAAATAGCTACTTTTTGTATCTGAGTTTAATTTCCAGAGTAGTAGTCCTTACTCTGCCATATAGTAGACACTACCTCTTTATCTATTTAGTACTTTACCTTCCCTTGGCCATTTATATTCATGGAAAGAGGGAGGAAAAGAAGGCAGTATGGCTTTGTTGTGCTCTGCTATTGAAAGGAGCCATATGTTGTGTTAGTTCTTGTTGTCTGGCCACACATATCAGTAGAGTCATCTCATTCTTACTCATCTTGGATACCATCATGCAGACAGTTGCCATGTCTTCCTGGTTGTGACTCAGAGACTCCAGTTGATTCACCTATTGCATGTTATTTTCTGCTGTCTGACACAGTGGTTTCATTCTTTGTTTAACATTGCGTAGACACTTATGATCTCCATTAGACTACAGAAGACATTTATTCTAGATTTGGTACTACACTGCTGTATTTACCCTTTGTTCTTATGTATACTTGCCACTTTGGGGGTGCTATGGACTTAGGGCACAAACTCCTTCCATTCTCACTTTCCCTAGCATCTGGTAGGGTTTTTCTAAATTATTACTTTCTTTTTTTTTTTTCAAAATTTTATTGATAAACAGCAATGAGACCGTTTCAAATCAAATCAGTAGTACAGTTTCAATAACTAACACACTGCATATATTCTTCTTAATGGTTAACTGCTGTACAAGATGCGGACTTGAGATTCTATTTACAAACACCAATAGAACAAATCCCTCTATTCATTAAGAGAATGTAACTATATATCTATCCTAACCACTTTGAATACACAGATACAAAATGGACATTCATCTGTATACGGTTTTTTTGTTAAGTTCCGTCATTTGAATATTATAGGTGTGTAAACTCTGCAAAATATTCTAAATGAGTCCAGTAGCCCATAATATTATTGGGTCTTCCACATCA
>NW_004524614.1:12082674-12098994 GCF_000260255.1 Octodon degus
GTCTTCAGTGACCTTGAAAGGCAAGGGCCAAAATGTTGGCTAACCATGCAGCCCTTCCTTTTCTCCAATTTTGATCTGCTAACTTAGGTTGTTAGCCCTCCAGAAGAGAAGCTAATTATTAACCTGCAATATATGCAGTTCGGTTTACCCTATCTGTCGAAATATCAAACATTTTGGCATATCCTGAAATGGGTATTTTCCATCACATATTGATATGTTGAACTTTAAGTCCTTACAGAATATGAAGGAAAAATAATTATATAAAAGTAGAAATAAGCATTTACATATTTTTACAAAGAAATTTAGAAACCTAATCATATACGGAATTGTAAGTCCTTGTATTAGGGAGGCAATAAAAGATTTCATTATATAAGAGAGAAGTATTTTCAAGTGAAGAAAGCATATGAATATTAGATAGAGAGAATAGACTTATAGAACAATGACTTCTCTTTGACTGCCCAGTACCCAAATCTTTCAATTCATTCAGTCCTCCAAAGTGTTAAGTCCTGGTGGAAGACAAGGCCCCTTTCTACCAGTTATAGAATCTGAAATGATCAGATATTCCTTCTTTGTGGCTTCTGCTGCTAGGCTATGTGTTCACTACCTGTTTGAATGTTCCTGAGAATTTTTTTATTTTTTTTATTTTATTTTTTTATTTTTTATTTATTTATTTTTTTTTTTGCGGAACCCGGGATTGAACTCAGGCCCTTGCGCTTTCCAGGGAAGCTCTTATTCCACTGAGCCATCTCCCCGGCCCTAAATGTTCCTGAGAGAAGAATATAAAGATACCTATAGTGGTTGTACCAGTCTGCACTCCCATCAACAGTGTATCAGGGTTCCTTTCTTCCCACAGTGGCTCCAGCATTTGTTATTGACTGACTTCTTGATGTTAGCCCTTCTATCTGGGGTCAGATGGTATCTCAATGTTGCTTTAATTTGCATTTCTCAAATGGCCAGAGATACTGAACATTTTTTACTTATTTATTTGCCATTTGTATTTTATCATCTGAGAAGTGTATATCCATTTCAGATGCTCATTTCTGGGTTGGGTCATGGAATTTGGGGGCCCTGATTTTTAAAAATTTTTTATATGTTCTAGATAGAAGGCCTATGTTGGAGGAAAAGTCAGCTATAATTTTTTCCCAGTATATGGAAATAAGTTTGGAAATTTCTTCAAAAGATAGGATTGGAGGTCCCATTCAACCCATCCATTCTCTTAGATATTTTTCCAGAAGAACTGAAAACATCCTACCACAGCGATATATGTGCACTCATGTTTATAGCAGCACAACTTGTCTTAGCTAAATCGTGGAAACAACCCAAATGCGCATCAACTGAGGAATGGATGAAGATAATGTGGTATTTTTATACAGTGGAGTATTATTCAGCTATAAAAAAGATGAATTTAAGGCTTAATTAGACCTGCATATGCAAATATTGTATTGTCTCCATAGTGTGAGAATTTGAAAGAGAAAATAAAATCTGAAGAGTACAATAGATATTGGGAAAAGGGAATGAGCCTATTCAAAAGGAAGGAATTACTGAGTTGAGAAGGACAGGAGAGATAGTGAGGGAATGAGATATATCTATTTATGTAAGCAGGATGATTTGGACAACTGTACTGTGGATTTATGCTGGTCTATGGAAAGGAGCAGTTAATGCTTAATTTGTTTTATCTACTATTTTCAATTCTTTGACATTTTTCTTTTCTTAATTTCTTATGTTTGTTTTTTTCTTTCTTACAATTTTACATGCATTAATCTGGTAATATGAATAAGTAGTTTGAAGACAACAGTATAAATTACAACAAATACTGTCAAATTTATATTATTTTGTTAAGTGAAATTCTGTATCACTTGTAATTTTTCTTTTTAGATACTATTTTGTACTCTCTTAAAAAAAAAGGAATAAGGGTACTAATCCAGTTAATAAACAACTTTAGGTACTATTACAACAATTACAATAACTAGTGAATGCCTAAGTCCCAGAGGCAAAATCATGAAGTGTTTGGTTTTGGCAACCTTATGTTGTTATTGTTGATGACAGTCATGATCAGCAGTGGTATTCAGACAACGTTCCTGGTTCCATGCTGTTTATTCATTTTGATTACTCCACCTTTATTTATCAGCCTTGCTTCTCTTGTATTCCTACTAGTTGTATTTTTTTCAGTAAATGCCTTTTCTCCTTCATCTTTGACCTTTACAAACTGATTCATGAATAACATTTGATTTCCATCAACAGACATTGAGGACACTAGATAGGTAGGTAGGTAGATACATGGATGATATATATATATATATATATATATATATATATATATATATATATATATATATATATAGAGAGAGAGAGAGAGAGAGAGAGAGAGAGAGAGAGAGAGATAAATAGATGATAGACAAAAAAAAACTGAGGACCACATAAAAACAGAGCAGATTATTTTATATGGCTGCTGCTTTCTTTATTCATCTACTTCTTCAAAGAACAAAACAAAAAGTAGAAATAATTACTCCCACTAGTGGAAAGTTAAACCCTTTTCTCAGAGATTAATGTTCATCTGTAAAAAATACCTCACTGAGTTTTCCTTGTGCCTTCTGTCCCCATAGTTTTGCATTTCATCTCAGCCTCCAGTGTGAGTTCTTTGCCCTTCTTTTCCTCATCACTGTGGGACAGCACTCGTCTGGGAGGTGTGGGAAGGTAAAATGAGTACTTCAGATCTGGATTGGAAAGGGAAGGGAGGCACAGGACTTCATTACACTCTGACCTTCGAAGTTAGACATTTTTATACTAAAGGACAAGTCTATTCCTAGCATGCTAAAATAATTTGTCATCTTCTCTCCAACTTACATTTGAGAAGGCTTCCATTGTGTTCCTTAGGCTTTCAGAAGCTGCAGACAAGGAAAGGTGGTAGTTGGGATGGCCAGTGTGGCAAACCTGGCCATCCACAAGTCTGTGAGAAAGGAATGTAAAAATAAATCAAATTCTCTTATCCTTCTGCTTGACAGTTTCACAAATGGAAGGAGCAATCCTTTGACAAGTTAACAAAATGCAGTGGGTGCTTTCTTGTCAGAATTGCTAAGTACCTCTAATCTGGTTCTTAAATGTGTACTCAGTATATTTTGTCTTTTATTTTGATTTTCGTAAAAATACTTGCAGATTGTGACAGTTTGGAAGTAGTTAACAGCTCAGCCTCAGATTAATAAAAAAAAGAAAGGAATTCTTTGTACAGAGCTAGTGAAAGCTGAAGTGTCTCCTGGTCTCCTTAGCTCAAGGCTATGATAAGGGCTGGGGGTGGGGTGGGGATGAGGTTCTTTAGTTAGAAGAAAATGAAACATAAACTGTGGGATTATTTTAATTTATTTAATGTTCTCTTAAGGGCCTAAAATGAGCAGTGGTACAAAGAGGGATCTATTTGTTCAAATAGGCAAGTCACATGAGATCTCAAAGTTGGCTAAATAAGGAATAGATGACATCATGTTGCTAAATATACAGCCTTGTGCAACAGCTACCTGAAGCAAAAGCAGAACTGAGAAGGGAAAATAATGACTTTCAGTCACTGGAAGTCATCCATGCTCACCAGCCTGTCAGGAAGTGACAAGTGGGGCTGGCTTACCACCTGGAGTGAAGATTGGAACAGTGTTTTATTAAAGTTCCTGCACAAAAGTGGAGAGGATAAACACCCAGAGGGTGCAGTGCATTGGCCAGGCCATATGTTAGGCCAGATTAAAATACTGTCCTCAAAATAAATCTGCTGAAGGCAAGCACCATGTCATTTTAGAAAAGATTTTGTGTAGTAGGCAAACATATCACAGCCAGGATTTATAAAAACATTCGATATGCCCCATTGTCTTCAGTGCCAATGTCTTAAGATTTATGCTCTGACTGAAAGAGCTGCTTGAGGTATAGTTGGCAAGGGGAATAAAATTTCTTAGAACATCATCATGAAGACAAGGAGGGTGGTAAATTCTTTAAAAAGATTTTCAATTGACACATGAACTTGTACATATTTGGAGGCTACCATATCGGGTTCTAATACATTTATACATTGTATGAATTTCAAGTTTTGATCAGTATACCTTACTCCTATAACACTTGTTATTTCTTTTTTAGTCAAAACACTTAAGATCTTCTTTTTCCATCTTTGTAAAAAATGCACAATTCTTTATCAGTGTCTACTATGGAACTGTCCACCAGACTGTCTTACTCTTAACTTACTGTAACCTAGAACTTATTGAACAAACTTCCCCATCTTTTCCTTCCCAGCACTGTCCTTGTCTTTGCACTCTTAACTCTTATGAGATAAATGTTTATGTTCTATATATAAATGAGGTGCAGTATTTTCTTTCGATAGCCTGGTTTATTTCACTTAATTTAAAGTCCTTCCATCCATTTTGTTTCTAATGAAGGGTTTCCTTCTTTTTATAACCTGATGAATTCCAATGTGTGCATGAACCACATTTTCTTTATTTACCCAGCAGCTGAGAGACACTTAGCTTGATTCTGTACCTTGGTTATTATAAATAATGCTGCAGTGAACATGGGAATTCAAATCTCAATCCAACTTATTAATTTCATTTACTTTGGCTAGTTATCAAGTAGTAAGATTGCTTGTTCATATGGCAGTGCTAAATTTAAGTTTTTGAGAAAGTTGGATGCTATTTTAAGTAGCTATGTACAGTTAGCACTGTGCTACTCCTAGATTTTGTAACTACAAGCATCAAGACTTCTGCACATTAGTAAATAAAGGTGCAGAGAGGTAATGTGGCTTATTTAAGATCCTACAACTAGTCATACAGAGTTAAAACTGGAACCAAAGTCTTCTGATTCTTATTCCTTTATTCTTTTCAACCAACACAGCTTCTCACTTACATGAAGCCTTGGTTGTCAGACTCAATTCATTGCAAATTCATGTTTAAATACAAAAACTTTGAGAAGAGAGCAGATTTTTTCCTATAAAAAAATGGGAGGGGCCGGGGAGATGGCTCAGTGGAATAAGTGCTTCCCTGGCAAGCGCAAGGGTCTGAGTTCAATCCCCAGTTCCGCAAAACAAAAACAACAACAACAAAAAAGGAAAACCAGGTAATTGGTTCTGAGGCCCAAAAATCATCGTTTCAGGACTTCAACAAATTCCACAATGAATTCTTTCTTCACCTTTGTCATAGATCTTACATTTTTCCTCTTAGCTTAGTGCTAGTATCTCTAGTTTTCTTTGGAACCATGATTATGATATTTTGCACAAACAATGCACAGAAAGAAAGCACAGTATAAGTGTTTTAATGCATCAGTGCAACATGTTTTCTGGGCAGAGTGGCTCTTAGACTGAAGCACGATTCCTTCATGTCTGGTGAGACATGGTGCTTCACTTATTCTTGACCTGTATGAGTCTTTTCAAACCTGATATTCAGTTTGACTATTGAACACATTTATGGACACTGAGCAGATTTTTTTTTTCAAAATTTGCTGTTTGATTAGTAGAAAGTTTGAGCTTGGAGTCATTGGACAATTGTGATATCATTATGTATTAGTTTTCCAGGGCTGCTACAACAAATTACCAGAAATTCAGTGACTTAAAAGAACACACTTATCATCTTTCTGTTGAGCAGATTAGAAATACAAAACCACTGTCACTGAGCTAAAGCTAAGTTTCAGAAGGGATGATTTCTTGTGAGGCTCTTAGAAGATCCTATTGCAGAGACTTTTCCAATTTCTAGTAGTCCCACTGTTCTCCTTGGCTTGCAGCCCCTTCCTCGGAATCAGTCCAGCATCCTGCTTTTGTTATCTTATCTTTTACTATCGACTGATGCTGCTGCTCCCCTCTCATAAGTACTCTGTGACTAAACTTGCCCCAGTTGATAATCTAGGATAACCTCCCCTCACCAAATGCTTAGTTTTCTTCCATATCTAAGAAATCTCTTTTACAGTATAAGAATTATATGTACAGTTTTCAGGAAGTAAGTTATAGGCATCTTTGAGGGTTTATTTTAGTTACATAACTTTCTATCATTCTGTGTCCTTCTCTAGCTCCAGAACCAAACAATACAGAACACAAAAGTGATTTCTGGGTCCAAAAATTATGTTGCTACACTCATGTGATGTTAGAGTGGCTTTCTTCCCTTCACTCTGTACTTTTATGCACTTTCTCTGACTCCTGGATGAGTGGAAGACCCAGTGATGCCTATATCTTATGAATTAATAAGAAAAGGGAAAGTTTAATAGCTTTGTTCCTTTAGAGGTACATTAACAAGTTATATCTATTTGTACCAAGTAATATTTAACAGCAGTCAGAGTTACAACAGTATTTTGAAGGTTGGATTTTTTTTTTTTTTTTTTTTTTTTTTTTTTTTTTTTTGCGGTACCAGGAATTGAACTCAGTACCTTGTGCTTGCCAGGCAAGTGCTTATTCGACTGAGATATCTCCCCAGCCCTCAAAGCCTTTTGGTTGTTTTTGTTATTGTTGTTAACATCAGAGCAGGTGGATTTATTTGTTCTTTTTTCAATATATTTCTGTTATCTCTGTGGTAAGAGATATGGGAAACACTGCTTAATATCTTCTTGTTTGTTTGATCTCATGTTCTTGGGCTGTGCCGATAGGCAGAGTGAAACTTATTTATAACTTTATACATATTATATAAGTGTCCAAACCATAATAGAGTGGTGCCTGTTCCCAAGGATAATGGACTGAGAAGGCTGTGAAAGAGGAGGAAGCATCATTAGTGACAGAAGTTTGTCACCTTGGAGAGTTCACTCATTTCTGTGTGCCTAACAGGTTAAGCTTGTCATTGTCTGAATTTCATTCCAGTGATTGGAATAGGGACTGAAAATATTGATAACTTGTGTGAACTTTACCGCTTTTCAAATATTCTGAACACCTGGCATTTTATTAAAAACAAATATATAGTAGGAGCTCAATAAATGTTTACAGAGTGTTGAATATATAAAAGAATCATTGGTTGATTGCTTCTACCTGAAAAATAGATAAAACATTTTACCCCAACTTATTTACTTTTTCTACATTTAATAACTTACATAACTATTTAACTCTTACAGTTGGGCTAATTAGATGTTTGCTAGTGGCTAAAGAGGGCTAGATTTGGTTTGGTGAGGAGATAAAATTAAGGGAAAATAGTTTTTTTTTGGCTCAGTATAATTTTATAAATTTTTGGAAGAGAATAACAAATAAATTTATTCTGTCAGTGTAATGACTTTGATGGTTAATTTTGATTATCAATATTACTGGACTGAATGATGTCTAGAAACTTGGTAAGGTATATTTCTGTATGGGTGTTTCCAATGTACATTGGTATGAGGGTCAATGAACTGAGTGGAGAATACTTGACCTGAATGCGGTATCATCAGGTAGGCTGAGAGCCCAGATGGAATGACAAAGCTAGTTCACATATACTTGACTCTTTGAGAGGACACAGTTTTCTGCTGCTGCCATCATCTCTGGGCATCAGACTCCAGGTTGTCAGCTTTTGAATACAGATTTGTACCAGCAGCTCTACAGGGGCTTTTAGTTCATCAGCTTCAGTCTGGGGCTATATTATTGACCTCTATCTCATTTTGAGGTTGACAGCGTCTTAGATTGACTACTAATGTCCCAAGCATTCTAGCTGGCACATAGCCATTGTGAGATATTTCTCTCTCTCTCTCTCTCTCTCTCTCTCTCTCTCTCTCTCTCTCTCTCTCTCATATATATATATGTAGTATATAATGTATGCTATAGTATATAATATATAAAGTAATGTAGAATTGGTTTTGTATCACAGTTCAATACAATACATTCTATTCATTCTGTTTCTCTGGAGAATTCCATGCAATGAACAATTCCGTATCCTCATATTTGTTATATGAGGGGGGTGTCTTGCAATTGGGGACATATGGAATATAAGGACAATCATTTAGTTAGACAATAATCAAGAACCAATTCATGCTTGGATACCCACCATTTCCTAGGTTATTTCAAAGACAGGTTATGAACTTGTCTCAACAACTTTGTGAAATAGGTACTGTCCATTTTATATATTAAGAAAACTTTGTCAAGGTTTAGTAACCTAAAAAAGAAGATTCAAAATCTTCAACTCCAGATTCATTGCTGGTTTGATTCTACTGTGTCTTATCATTTTGATAGAAATTTTTATTCAGCAAAGGGGCACAGAATACATTGATGGAATGTCTAGGAAGGGAGATCTATCAAATTAGCTTTCCCATTGCGAATCAAAATATTTGACATCTGCAACATAAAGGAGTAAAGTTTTATTTTGCCTCATAATTTCAGTCCATGGTCAGCGGACTCCACAGCAGAAGCACCATGGAGGAAGAGCATGTCAGCAAAGTTGGCTCAGAGATGGCCAGGAACCAGACAAGGAGAGAAGCCAGAGGGGATGGGGCAAGGAAGCAGATGTGGTACACAAGGACATACCTCAGTGGGATGCCCAGAAGTGTGTTTTACTTATCCCCTAGCCTGAGAAGTCACTGAAGCCAATCAAACTGGCAATCCAGCTTGTTATGGGAAATCATACATTTGACATGTTTTCAAAAACAGGACTTAAATAACCAAATGACAAAAAAAAGATTAAATTTTTAGTTTTTAAAAGGGACAAAACAGGGGCTGGGGAGATGGCTCAGCAGAATAAGCACTTCTCTGGCAAGCACAAGGGCCTGAGTTCAATCCCTGGTTCCACAAAAATAAATAAATAAATAAATAAATAAATAAATAAATAAATAAATAAAATTAAAAAAATTAGAAAAAGACTCTCCTTCTAAAAGGGACAAAACACAATCTTTGGAGTTTGTTGTGTTGTATCCTACGTTCACTTTGAAGACTATTAGCTCTCCTCTACTACTCTACTCATTAAAAAGTATGAAGTCAAAATATAAGAAATAAAGCCATGCTGTTGGGTTGAGCTGTGGGGGACTCAGGTCAATAATTTCTGACATTGCCAGTTAAATATAAGACCCAATGCTATTATGGGCTACTGGACTCTTTTAGAATATTTTGCTGAGTTTACACACCTATAATATTCAATAACGGAACTTAGAAAAAATGGGGTATACCGATGAATGTCCATTTTGTATCTGTGTATTCAAAGAGGTTGGGATAGATATATAGTTGCATTCTCTTAATGAATAGAATGATTTGTTCTAATGGTGTTTGTAAATGGGATCACAAGTCCGCATCTTGTACAGCAATTAACCACTAAGAAGAATATATGCAGTGTATTATTTGTTGAAACTGTCCTTCCGATATGATTTGAAACTGTCTCATTGCTATCTGTTTGTCAATAAAACTTTGAAAAAAAAATGAGGTAGTGATAGCACCTGCTTGCAAGGACACTTAAAGGATAAATTGATAATTCATACATGAACTTTATAGTGCGTGGCACACAGGAAGTGGTTCTGTAAGCACTGTCAGTAATTATTTGAGTGACGTTGAAGTCTTTTTAACAATTTTTATGCCTCTAGTCATACGCTTCCTTTAAGTTTTTCTCTAAAGTAATATGACATTCAAGTTTTAAATGATGATTTTCAGAATGAATAGATTTGCCAGCCAAAATAATGCTTTTATAAATAAAATTTTCCACTGTAATTGTAATTCCTTTATAAAATTTTAATTTTATGTCATTTTGGGGGCCACATTCTGAAAGCATCCGATTTTAGGTATAACATTAATTTATGTACCATCATCTTCTGACCATGCTTAACAAGGAAAGAAATGGTGTGTTAATTATGAGGACTTCACAATAAAATGAGAGGAAACCGCCACACACCACCATTCCATTCCACTGTTCACTAACTGATCATCGCTTAATTATTAACCGCCCAACAGTGACTTAGCAGAGGTGGCGTGACCACCACCTTGGCCAGAAGCCAGCTAGTTTGTATTTGGGGCCTGGCAGTGTCACAAGTTAGAATATCTGCCTTCTCTTTCCATCTGAAGTTCTATGGTTTGAACAAGGCAGTGAATTTGAGAGCGACCCACAAGAATGTTTTCCTTTTTCTTTCAGAAGACAAACCTGAATAAAGTCCTTTGCTTCATAAATGGAAGTAGATAATGAAACTGGTTTGTGTGGTTCACAGCCTCATTTCTGTTTACAACTGTATATTTGGGTTTATTCCCTTCCAAATGTTTTTCTTCTCGGTCAGCTTATGGAAGGATACATTGAATTTGCAGATGGAATTGTGCTTTTGTTTTAATTTCATTCAGTGCCTGCCACAAGGATCTTGAGAGCCCACCTGTGCTTTTGATATTGAAAACAGCAGGGGACCATAGTTTTATCCAAGTCTTCTAAAAGGCCACAAGATGGAGATGTTATTCCAGAAACTTAGATCTTTCTACTTAAAGATAATTAGCACCTACTATGTGTCTGGCAGTGTGTCAGGCTTTGACATTACAGGGATGAGTAAAACAACTCTTGTTAATTGGTGTTTATGGTCTTAAGGAGAAGGCAGACATGGATGTGGATTTAGTAGAGAGTTCGGCGCAATAATGATGGTAATAGGCAACACTGGGATACAAGCTACAAACTAAGGACCCTAAAATTAATTTAGGTAGGGTCTGTGTGGGCTCAAGGAAAGTTTCCTGGAGAAGACAATAGATATATAAGAACTGCACAAGGACTATGCATTACTTAAGAGCAGAACTCTAATGCATGTAGAAAAATGACAAGCTTGGAGGTAAAGCAAACTTGTGTTTTAAAGTAACTGGGAAACACTGAATTTTTCATTTAGCATCTAAGAAGCATAGGAGTAGAAGAGTGTGAGATGAGGTTGGCCTATAACAGGAAGAGCCTTGGAGGCCATGTACAGGAAAGCGGTCCCTGTTGCCCTAGCTTAGTACATGGAAACCTGTTGAAAATCTTTCCCTAATGGACACAGTCTCAGCTTCCCTTTCTGAACTCATGCTAATGCCCTTTAGGAAATTGTTCCTGACCCATGAGTGCTGGTGCAGGAGCCTCTCCTGTGGGTCTCCATGGCATACTGTGTGCTCCCCTCTAATCAATCGTAGAAGATTGTCCTGACAGCAAGGTGTGCACTCACTGAAATGGTGAGTCCATCCCTGCCTTCCCTGTTATCTAGCTTGGTGACTGTGACCAAATTCTTCACAATTTTCTGAGCCTAACATTATAACCCTGTAGGAAAGTTTTGCGGAACAATATAAAAGGACCTAGTGGATTAATTGTTATGCAATAAAATATTTAATAAATATTAGCTATTGATTTGAATGATCCTAAATGCCAGCTGCTGAGACCCATTTTCTTAGATTATAGTTTCTTGGTGATTGGCCTGCTTCTATTGTTTCCACCCTAAAATTCTTTTTTTAAATTTTTATTTATTTATTTATTTTTTTGGCAGAACCAGGGATTGAACTGAGGCTCTTGCACTTGCCAGGGAAGCACTTATTCCACTGAGCTATCTCCCAGACCCATTCCACCCTGAGATTCTTATGCATAAGATCTCACTTCCCCATTACAGGTCTAGCCACTACCACCATGCAGACAGTCCTCACTCAATAGGTAGCTGTTAAGGAACATGTTCACTCTAGTAATCTGGGCAAGTTCTGACCACCTTTAAAACTCCAAAACTTGTAAAACTCCAAGGTGATACAATTGGAGACTGTCCATAACAAAGCTCCACTGTGTAGTGTCATGGCAGGAAATTGTTGGATGAGAACTTCCTGGCTGCAGAAAGTATTCCATACTTAGGGTTTTAAAATCCTACTTTACTTTTCAAATATTTTATTGTTCATCTTTATTTTAATTGATAGTGTTTTCTGAATTTTAACTTTAAAAATTTTAACTCAATGAGGAGATTTATATTTTTTTATCCTAAACTTCTCTTAATAATTTAAATACATGCATTCTGTAAGGTTCTCTTTTACTTTAATTTTAAACTTAACTAAGATAGTTTATTTAAATTAGCATAATTTGTTAAACAGTTGGGAAAAATGGCTAGTGATTCATATGAAATGGTGCTGCACTGACCTGCCAAACATTTACATTTGGCAATAGTTGAGATAAAACGAAATTATAAATCTACTAAATTATAAATCTAATCTCAAGATTAGATTCTACTGTTGGTTTTCTTTAAACAAGATTTATAACACTGAAAAGTCAGTTCTCCTTTCACAAGCTCTATTTCACTTCTGAACTCAGCTAAACTGAACTAGATGTTAGCTAAGGTTCTCTCTGAACTCCTAAATCCTATGATTTGTCCTTTGTTTGTTCAGATGGTAAGTTAGTTCTGGCAATATAGTCTGGTGTATCTATAAATGCAGAAGATGAAAATTAGGCACTGTTTTCTCTTTTTTTTTTGTACTGCTTTAATTGCAATTCTGTTTCTAGAGAGGGGAGAAAACAGTTGAATGCAAATATGTGTTCCTTATAGGCTTCATATTTGAGATGTGTTATCTTATCAGATTCATAAGAATTCTATGAAATTGTTGCTGTTATTACTGGACACATTTTATCTCTGAGAAGGATCATGTTCACAGGGGTTAAGCAACTTAGCTGAAGTCACATAGCATTAAGCGGTAGGAGCAGAGTGGAGCCCGCTCTCTGTCTTTGTGTTGTATTGGTTGCTCTTTTTTAAACATCTAATATTTGTCAGACTCTGTGGTAGGTGATCCGTGAGCATTTGTTCATTAAATGCTCACAGCACTCCTGCAGAGTAATTCTCATTAAAATTAGGTATTTTCTTTGTATGGGGAACTAGAATTGACAAAACCAAGGTGTATTACAGAGAAAACCGGAAACATAAATAACAAGAACTGAGAGTTTGATGGAAGCTGTTTAAGGAGTCTAATTGCAATTTTAGAGTCTATATAGTTTTCATCGAACTCAGATTGTTCATCATTATCTACCAAGCCAGGAATTCAAGAATGACTTTGTTTGTAAGTCTTTTATTTTGTCATTAATAAACAATAAGACATTATAGTTTCTGTTCTTAAGAAACTCAGATTTGTTTTCTACTCAAAATTGTATAAATTTAGAAAGTTAGTAACTTCTATGAATGTTAGTTTCCTCATCTGTAAAACAAGCATAGCTCCTACTGTGAGGGCTGTTATAATTATTAAGATCAATATAAGCAAAACATATATTAAAAACAGAATAGTTACATGAGAAGAATGACTTTGGGCTGGAGGAAGGTTGAATAATTATCTGGGAAATACTGAATTTGAGCTGGATATATGAATCCAAACAGACAGGATATGGATGACCTCACAATCTCTTAAGAGAAGACACAGAAATTCAGAAGTCTTGACAAGTACATTGATAAAATATTTATTTAAAAACTGACCATGGAATTAACTTATATAATTTCCATTCCAGATTCCATCATCTTATTTGCAGTCTATTTTTTCTTCTATCTATAAAACCTTTCCTTTTTCCTTTTTAAAAATTGGCCTTTCCTCCTTTTCTCAATTTCATATTGCATTGTAACGCAGTTTTAAATATATAAAAACACATGTACATGCACATGCATGTAAATAACATGAGAACCACAGACAGGCCCAGATGGAAATGAATATATGAGTTTTAGCTAGGTTTGAAATATTTTCTTATCTCTCATGAAATCAATATGTGGGAAATCATGATCTATCATAGGAGAAGACTAGGCTGTGTTTTATTGTATGTCCCTATAACTTTTCCCAACTCAAAAATGTTAGATTTAGTTCACTTTTGATACTAACATTCAGTGTTTATTATCTTCAGAATTACATTGAACTTAAACATTGGAAAATAAAAATTTCATCTGTTAACATAATGTCAAAGATTAGACATAGTAGGACAATTATATTATTGTTATTACACATAGAATTGCATATACTTTTCTAATATTCTTAAAGATTATATCATTTTCTCTCCCTTTTTCTGAAGCAGAGTAGGTTAGCTAATGCTATCCTCAGCACTAGGAATCTCTGTCATTTTCAGGCTAACATCTGTACCACTTTAGCAACTGTGTGCTTAGAGACTAGATCAAGGCCTACTCTCCTCCTCTGCCCAGAGTCCCAGTGATTTCTGTGCTGTTTTGAGCTATGTGAACAATTATGAAGCTTCAAACTCTTAGGAAAAAAGAAAAATAAACTTCTGAGACTGAAGATACAACTAACTCTTTCAAAACTTACTTTCCCACAACTGTCAAATAATAAAAATAAGATAAACTAAATAGTATTATTTTAAGTATACTGAATTTTAAAACTTCTGCATCAGATTCATTTTGCTGCTGAAACAAACTACCAAAAACTTTGTGGTCTAAAATAGCACCTCAGAGGGTCGGCAAGATAGCTCAGCAGACTAAGTGCCTGCTTAGGAAAGCACAGGGACTTGGGTTTGATCCCTGGCACTACATGTATGCTGGCCCCGCCTCTGGGCACACTAAGATGGCGACCAAGTTTGGGCATGGTGGCGCATGCCTGTAATCTCAGCACTGGGAAGACTGAAAACTGGAGGATCACTATGGGTCTGAGCTGTGCAGTGAGACCTTGCACAAAATACAAACTTTAAAAGAAAAAGCACAAAATTAAAAAAAGAAGAAACACTAAAAAACAAACTTAAAAATAACTAAAATAGCACATCAGCTATCTAACAGTTTCAGAGATTAAAAGTCCCAAATCATTTTGAACAACCTAAAATCAAGGTGTTGTCAGAGTAGGAGAATTGAGCAGAAAATCTTTTTATTTTTTTATACTGGGGATTGAATTTAGGACCTTCCAGGCAGGCTTTTATGCCACTGTGCTATCTCCCCAGCCCAAGAAGACAATCCAACTTGCTGCTTTCTCTCCTTGTAGAGATGGCCTACATTCCTTGGCTACGGGCTTCATTCTATTCTCAGAACCCCTAATAGCCCTATTCTTCCTCTCACTGTAAGATTTTAACACTGACTTTCCTTATTCCTGTTTTTTTTTTCCCCCATTTTTATAAAAAGTAAAAACACTCAGAAGACAGGAATGACAGGCACTCCAAGCATGAAACTACCACCACAGATCACCATCTTCAGTGCAGTTGCTTAGTTCACAGGTATCACTATATATAGTTAGTCAGGGTGAGAATCTTTCCAATTAACTGCTAGATTCAAAAATATTCTGGAGATTCTCCAGAATATCATCACCTTGCCCATCTTCTACATGTAACTGTATGGCTTGACATTGTCATGTTTCCTAGCTCTTCTCCTTTCCCTCTCTTGATCAGTTAGTTCTCGAGATCCTGCTTTCCTTTTACTTGTATTATACCGTTCTATTTGTATTTCTTCTTTTAAGTTCTTATACTAAGGAAACTATATGATATTTACACATGTGTATCTGGTTTATTTCACTTATGAGTATATGTTCAAACAGCATCCACAATCCTGAGGGGATTTCACTGACCTTATCAGACCCAAAAGCTACAACTCTTGTTGCATAGGTCCTGCTTTATCTTGGTCTTAACCATCCAGCAGAAAAGTATAAAAACGAAGTATAAGAAGTAAAGCCATGGTGTTATGTTGAGCTGTAAGGGACTCAGGTCAACAATTTCTGACATTGCTAGTGAAGTGGAAGACCCAATACTATTATAGACTACTGAACTCTTTTAGAATATTTTGCTGAGTTTACACACCTATAATATTTAAATGATGGAACTTAACAAAAAAAGGGGATACAGATGAATGTCCATTTTGTATCAGTGTATTCAAGGTGGTTAGGATAGATATATAGTTACATTCTCTTAATGAATAGATGGATTTGTTCTAATGATGTTTATAAATAGGATATCAGGTCTGCATCTTGTACAGCAACTAACCACTAGGAAGAATCTATTCAGTGTATTAATTATTAAAACTGTCCTACCAATTTGGTTTGAAACTGTCTCATTGCTATTTGTTTCTCAATAAAATTATGGAAAAAAAAACTTAGTTGATTATGACAATGAAAAAAAAATACTCAAACAAAATTCCAAAACAAGATAATAAGAGGGTAACATTGGCTAATACATTGTATATTGTGGTTTTCAAAGGACTAAGTATATAAGATATAGCATAAAGAATCGACCAAAGAATATTAGCAAAATGTACCATGCCAGCCTTGCTCCCGGGGCATGCTGAGACAGCAACTGAGTCTGGGAGTGGTGGTGAATGTCTGTAATCCCAGTGCTTGGGAAGCTGAAAACAGGAGGACCACTATGAATCAGATCTGTGTAGTGAGACCCTGTAGACCCAGTACTCAATACATTAAAAAAAAGAATATTAGCACAAACCTCTCTTCTCAATGAACTAAGAAAAATTAGTATAATCATTATATATATTTTCCTTTTTCATTTCTTATTTTCTCCTTTTCCCCATTCTAGT
>NW_004524614.1:12099094-12101512 GCF_000260255.1 Octodon degus
TGATCTGCCTGTTTAAAGCCTCCCAAGAGCTGGGATTATAGGTGTGCACCACCATGCCCAGTCTCAATTGCAGTCTCAGCACACGCAGGGGTGGGGCTGGCATGGCAGGCCTTGGGCTCCAAACCCTGGCCCCTGTGCCTGCTTGCAGGTGCTTTAATCCACTGAGCTATTTGGCTGGCCCTTTCACTTTCTTTTTGAACAGTTTCTTCCCATTTCACATCTCTTGTACATTTTGGGTCTTATCTGTTTGAGTTTCTAATAGTAAGCAGATATTTATATGTGAGTCTGATTTATTTGACTTATGAGTGTGGTCTCAAGTTGTATCCATTTAACTATAATTGTCTCAACTTTACCCTTGTTTATGGTTAAGTAATAATCTATTGTATAAAATGATCACAACTTTATTAGCCATTTTTCAGTTGATGGGCGTTTGGATTATTTCTAAGATTCAGCCATTACAGATTGTGCTGCTACAAACATGAGTGCAGGTATACCACTGGGGTATGATGTTTTTAACTCTTCTGGGAAGATACCCAGAAGGAGAATAGCTGGCTTGGATAGAACATATAATTCTAGGTTCTTAAGGAATCTCCATACTGATTTCTACAGTTGTTATACAAGTCTACACTTCCTCCAATGGTGGAGAAGGGTTCCTTTTTCCATCTAGCCCCTCCAGCAATTAATATGGTTGATTTTTTGATAATAGCCATTCTTTCTTGGGTGAGATGGAATCTCAGGGTTGTTTTAATTTGCATCTGTCTAATGACCAATGATGTTGAATATTTTTTCGTATATTTATTTGCCATTTATATTTCTTCTTGTGGGAATTCATATTCATCTCAGATGCTCATTATTAGATTGGATCTTTGAATTTGGAGGATCTCTTTTCAAGTCTTTGTCTGAGAGACAATTGGTTATAGTTTTTTCCCACTCTGTGAGTTATTTTTTCACTCTGTTGGTGATTTTTTGACTAAAGCAATTAGACAAGAGAAAAAACAAAGGAACAAGGATAGTACAAGAAGTTAAATTATCATTATTTGTAAATGACAAGATACTCTACATAGAAGAGTCCAAAAATTCTCACCAAAGACTCTAAGATTTAATAGCTAAATTCAGTAGCATAGCTGGGTACAAATTCAACACTCAAAAGTTAATAGCATTCCTGTACACCAGGAATTTTTAAATTCCTGAAAAAAAATTTAGGAAAACCACACCCTTCACAATAGCATCCAAAAATGAAATCAATCTAACAAAGTAAGTAGAAAATGTATGGATTTAATAATGGAAAATTACAGTAACCTGTCAAAAGGAATCAAAGCAGATCAGAAAATGGAAAGATATCTCCTGCTCTTGGGCAGGTTATACTCCCAAATTGTTATATAGATTTTATACAATTTCATCAAAATACGATTAGCAACCTCATGGAATTTTTAAAAAATCCTAAAATTCATTTTGAAGAAGAAGAGATTCAGAATAGCAAGAGCAGTTCTGGTCAAAGGCAAGCCAGGGGGCATCACAATTCTTGGCTTGAAATTATACTTCAAGCTACTGTGATAACACCACCAGCATGGTACTGGAAAACCAAACTGAAGAAGGAGAAGGAGGAGGAGGAGGGGAAGGGGGAGGGGGAGGAGAAGGGGGAAGAGGGGGAGAAGGAGGAGGAGAAGAAGAAGAAACTGAGGACCACTGGAACAGAAGAGGCAGAAATGACCACAAACACATTCAGACACATTATCTTTGACAAAGAGGCCAAACATTTACACTAGAAGAAAGACAGTTTCTTTAATAGATGGTGCTGGAAAAATTGCCTTTCCACATGGTGGAGGCTGAACCTAGACCCATGTCTATCATCATGTGCTAAACTAAAGCTGAAATGGATCAAAGATCTAAATATTAAAACAGAAACACTAAGTCTACTGGAAGAGAAAGTCAGTAGAAATCTTGAAGATATAGCTGTAGGCAGAGAGTTCATGAACAAACCCAGACCAATGGGAAACACTACAAATGGGATCTTTATTAAAAAGTCTTTCTTCTTTTCTTTTCTTTTCTTTTCTTTTCTTTTCTTTTCTTTTCTTTTCTTTCTTTCCTTTTCTTTTTACTTTTAAGGACTCATATGTGGCCTACCTAGATTATTCAGGATGATCTTCCATATTCAAACTATGTGATTAGTATAATAAATCCCATTGCTGCTGTATATCTTTTGTCTTGCAACATATTTATAGGTTCTGGGGATTAGGATGTGGATGTCATTGGTAGAAAGAGTTGTAATTCTGCTTATGTCCTGTTTACTGTATTAAATATATACCATGGTAAATTAAATGTAATATTTATAAAACTTAATGTAAAGGATATTAGACTAGAGTATAGTCAGATTTTACACAATGGTACTGAAGAATAACCTAATAAATATTACATAAA
>NW_004524614.1:12102112-12128391 GCF_000260255.1 Octodon degus
TTTATCCTGAGATCCTGTACCTCAGATTGTAGAACCTTTGTCAGTGTCAACTATGTGGATGAGTCATGGCCATTGCCTGGCCAATGTGCTCTCTGTGAAAGCCCGAGAGAATGTTTTCTCTCCATGTGACTCTCCCTAGGCATACTCTACATCGTCGATCACTTTCCTCTTGGCCCCATAATCTCCTTGATCAGAAAATTTGGGACACTGCTGAGTTACATGACATTACAGTACAAGTTCTCATGTGTCCTGAGTCTTAAGTGACCTTGAAAGGCTAGGGCCAAAATGTAGGCTTTCCTTGTGGCCCTCCCTTTTCTCTAATTTTGGTCTGAAAACTTAGGTTGTTAACCATCCAGAAAATAAGCTTATTGTTATTACCATACAACCTAAGCTGTTAAGCTTAACCTCACTATCTGTCTGAATCTCAAACATCTTAGGCATAACATGGAACAGGTATTTTTCATCAAGTATTTATATGTTGAACTTTAAGTCCCTATAGAATATGATGAAAAAACATTTAAAAATTAGAATATATTTTTAAAAATAGGCATAAAGGATTATATACTTCTTATGTTTACACATAAGTCCAAAAGTCTAACCATATACAACCTTGAAGCAGGACAGTCCCACTGTATTCCTTTTCCTATCTCTTGCCTTCATTCACCACCCCCTTCTTTTTGAACAATCATCTACCTGAGAGACAGCACAGCAGCAACTGGCATGTCATGACAAGCAGCCCGCACTCAGAAGACCAGAATGACAGGCACTCCAAATCTTAAGGGACTTTTTCTTTATCTTTGAGAAAGGCAAATTAGTGAATCATGGTAAGTTACTCTAGGTAATGCTGTCCTTTAGAATTTCCTGAGATGATGAAAACACTTAGAAAAAAAATAAATTTATTTATTTATTTGGAGACAGGCTCTTGCTATGCAGTGTAGGATGACTTTGAGCTTGCTTATGTACTGCTGGCCTTGTACTCCAAGTGATCTTTCTGCCATATGGTGAAATTACAGGCATTCCATAGCGGCAGAGCCACCAAATCTCTCTTGGGTTCACATCTTACCAAAGATTTCCTCAGATGTTGGACATGGAACTATAGTACTTAATGTTTGCTCTCCTGGATTTTGGACTTGCTTTGGTCCCATTCTTTTCTATCTCCTATTTGTACCTTTTGGAATGGGGATGTTTTTCCTGTGCCACTGCATGCTGTGTTCATCTTTCTTTTCATTTGTACAGGACAGGGACTTGCAGCTAAGAGTTTGCCTTTAATATCAGAGAATGAGGACTTGGACTTTTTAGCAATGCTGAAACTGTTAGGACTTTGCCGCTTGTTTCAGTTATTTTTTCCTCATTACTGGGACAAGATACTCTGCACCTAAAATGAAGGAAGGAAAGGTTTATTTAGCTCACAGTTAGTGAAGTTTCAGTCCATACTTGGCTGGCTCCAAGGCAGAGTGGCACATGGCAGAGGGCAACAGCTCATGGTAGTGGAAAAACAGCCACACAGCAAGGGAAAAGCACTGGCTGCAACTGCAGAGAGAGAGAGAGAGAGAGAGAGAGAGAGAGAGAGAGAGAGAGAGAGACTCTTTCCATTCCTTATCTTGCATCCAGGCTATGTGCCCCAGGGTGGGTGTAGCACTCACATCCATAAACCCAGCAACACTCATACTCATAATCCCAGCATTGGGTTATGAATTAATCACAACCTCTAGAAGTCCACCCCATGACTACATGAGGCTTTTAGGGAACAGCTAGATACAAACCATAATGGTGCTCTTGGAGATGTACTAACTGCTTTTTGCGTCAAGCAATGTGCACGAGTTTTCTGGGAGCTGAAAATGTAATATTATGTTACCTAGTTGTCTCCCAAACCTTATGTGGTCATATGGGGGACTTTTCAGAGTTCCCTTGGTCTAGGACATTTGATACAGGGATTAAGGGTGTGTGACATTAAATTAATTTGCTGATTGTAATTAGCGTAGTTCTGCGTAGCATGACCCAAAAGGCTGGTAGCGTGGATGGGACAAAATGCAAAGGCAGGCTGGCTGCTTCCTGCTTTCTGCCAGATATGCAATTAACTGTTTCTCTTCTGTGATTCATCTCTGCCATCCTTCTTGGAGGCAGCTGATGATAGACTGAAACCTCTACAATTGGTGAGCTAAAAGTAATCCTTTCCTCCTTTAACTTTGGTGGTTGGATATTTTGTCTCAGTGGTGAGAAAAGTAAGGCAGTTACCTACAAGTAAATAAAACTTTAAAGAACTACACACATTTGCACTTGTGTTCATGTATATGCATAGAAGAATACATATAAAATAGGGAAAATCTGAACAAGGTTAATATTCTTGATGTGATACTCTCTTATATGTATGCAAGATGTTAATCCCTGGAGAAACTGGGTAAAGTGAATATAGGTTTCTCATTATTCCTTGGGAAGTTACAAATTTTTCAAATATTGAAAGTGTAATTTAAAGAGCCTCATCAGCTATTTGCTCTATTTCTGGTTTTGTTACCTGCATTTGTACAGGGACTTGCAGCTAAGAGTTTGCAAGAGAGGCTCCTGTGAGCCTCTTCTAGACTTTCAATTTTCAAAAGAGATTTTAGTCATCTAAAGCTCACTGTCTATCCTGAAACACTGCTATGAACAACCACATAGTAATTTACATCATCAAAATATATTTAGCAGCTTATAATTCAGGAACAAGACAATCTACCACTTCCTCTGGCTTGGCCCTTTAAAATTCTTGATAATATCTAAGACAAATTCTATGCTTGACCTTCCCCACTCTTTAGATGCATGCTACAGGCCTCTACTCCATTAGATTTTCCCTGATCAAAGTGTGCTTGCTTTGGGGAAACTCTATTTTTACTTGTTTTGCAGATAATTTTTCATCTTGAGAAATGAGGTCAAGTAAACACAGAGCCGTAGTCCTGAATTATAGCTACCGACAGTGGGAGCTGTTTAGAACTTTGTCTGGTTTGAAAGAGCAATCTTTGAAAGCCCCAGAATGAAATGACCCAGTTTCTACTCTGTCTTCAAAGGCACCATCTTTTGAATTGCCTCTGACTCTCAGAAATATGCTGGAGATGAGCTGCGTAAGGGTGTCAATCCGAGGTTGTTCATAAAGAATTTCTCCCTCAATCCATGCAAAATTTGTCATTATAGCCAAAGCTTTACTTACCATAGTGACTATGGCTGCTTCTATGTAGTATTAAATCTATTGATCTTAAGTATAGACTCTATCTCAGAGAGTTTTCAAATGGCCCATGGAGTGTCTTTCCTCAGGGATGAAGTACATCTTAGCTACTTGTGGGCTTTTAAAAGGCTCATCTTATCTCTTGGCAAATGTGTTCTTTTGATTTGCTGGCAAGTTAGTTATTCCAAATGGATGTGTGCAAAATACAGGAAAGAAGAAGGGGAAGAGATTTATGTTAAGCTCATACCCAGGTCCTTTTCTGAACTCTGCCTTTTACAGCAACAATAATTTCTCTCAGGCAATACACCATGCAGGGAAGATGGTGGGCCCCTGGAGTGAAGGGTGACCTATTGCACTGAACCACTGAGAGCCTATACTCAATAGTCTGTACAGTGCTAATTAGGCTTCATTATGCCACACTAACCAATTTAAGATATGGCAAAGATTCATTATTACATTATGTTACAGTATCAAACATCACTATTTCGTATGGTATTATTATAATAAATTATAGTATTGTATGATATCACATCATACAATATTAGGGAAAGATAAAAAATTGAGATTTCTTAGCAAATACTTGCTCTATCAGGATCCATATTTTAGTATTTAATTATTTGTTAGTTATGTTACTTAAAGCCTTTCTAGGTTTAATTTTTTTCTCTGCCTATAGGAATGAACTATAATTCTGTAGCACATAGCTCATAGATATCTTGATGAAATAAAAACAGGATGTTTAGCAGCATACTACTCTTGAGAAAGGAAAAAAAAATAAGAGAAACTATTAAAACCCCAATGAAGATTTGTTAGATGTGTTGTTTGTCAAAAGCGCACACAAAACATATAATATCTTAGTACTTGTCAAAATATCTTGTTCTGGAGATCAAAAGTCTTAGGGTAGTTTAGATACATAGTGTTGGGAGTTACTTACTCAAGAGTTTTCCTTTCATTTCTTTTTCCACTTAGTAGAAATTGCTTCACAATATTGAGGATAAAAATATTACTCAGTTGCTTTTCTAATCTCCGAGTTGTTCTTGCAGCTAGTAACGGCCATAGCTCTGGACATTGAGATATAAGGGTGAATGTTCTGTGTGGCTTCTGTAAAGGACTTTTCTTCCCTTAAAAAACTGTCTGTGCTCTGTATTTTTAGGGGAGAGTTAGGAAATAGGGATGTTGTTTAAAAGGTACAAAACTTCAGTCAGGCAAGATGTAAAAGTTCTGGAGATTTATTGCACTGCATAATGACTATAGTTAATATATACTTGAAAAATTCCAACAGAGTAGATCTTAAATAGTCTCACCACATGAAAAAAATAAGTACGTGATGCACTGGTTATGTTGTCATGATTTAATGATTTCATAGTATATACATGTATCAAAATGCCACTATGTACACCGTGAATGTATATGCTTTTAATCTGTTGATAGTACCTTGCTAAAAACAAAGAAAAATAAAAATAAAATGGAAACTAAACTCATGTGCTTAACTTCCTTTCTGTATTTGGATGTGATAATACCTGGAATGTTAGAAACTGTCTTATGACCACAGGATGATGATAAGCCCAAGCATAGATGCTACATGTTGACAAGAAGAACAAAATGATGAATAAAGTCTGCCTGACATATCCAAGGCCTGAACTATCCTGTGACCATTTTTCTTAAAATTTTGAGAAAATCAAACCTATTATTTAAGCTGTTTTCTGAAGCATTCCATTTACTTGTATGTGAAGACATCCTAACTGATACAAAGGATTCCTTCACCAGGAAGGTGAGTTTAGGGGCTCACTGTATGTGTACAGTGTGTATGGTGCTCCATGGGGACTCACAGCTTAGTGACCCTGGTGTTGGTGAACTATTCATCATGTTTTTCTCACATGGTGCTTCTTCTGGGTAGTCCTGAACAGAGTAATTACCCGCAGTCAACCATAGTTTCACAAAATCACATACTGTTAGAGAACTAATTCTTAGAACATGTTGAGTTACAGTTATATCTTTATGGGCCTTTCAAATGCAAATATTAATTTTTCATTTTATCTATTCCTAGGGTCTAGCTTATGCACCTTAATTTCTTTTTTCTTCCTGGTACCAGGAATTGATCTCATGACTTCACCCTTGCCAGTGGGTGCTGTGCCACTGAGCTAGATCCCCAGTCCTCACAAGCATCTTATTATATATACTATGTGTTCAAAAACAATTTATAGGATAAAATAAGGTGCTTGGTGATAATATAAATTTAATTTTCATCAGAGTTATCCAGACCTCATATAACAATGTCTAGAAAAATATATTTTTATCTATATGAATTTTAGAAAAAAAGTTCCGTGACTTGAACATTTGATTGACTTAAATATTTGGTATTTAAAGAAAATATTAAACATATTTCAAGCTCATTCTTCCTTCATCCTTTTTACCTCTCCAACATCTATCTGTATCTGTAGTTAAATATACCAGTGATTTAGAATGGTACTCCTGAGGCTTCAGTAATCTCTTACATCACTGAAAGATATAGTTATGTTGAGTAATTATGCTTTGTAAAGTAAGACATTATATACTGATATTTTGGGAAACATTTAAACTCCATAAAAGTTGATCTGACAGAAATCTGGGCCCTCCTTAACCCTCGACTTTTGAAACTTCAGAGCTCAGTTGTACTGCAGGCTGGTTGATGGTTCAACAATTTGCTGGATTTCACTTTCATTCATTCATTTATTCACTCAACGAAGAACTTCGGATGATGTACTGTATATTAGATTTTTTTTTCCTGAGTGCTAAGGATATAGTATTATTCATTAATATGTTCAAGAGCCTTGACTTGAGGAACTTTGGATATTTATTCTATGTTGTTGATAACAACACGAATCAGAAGCAGATTTATAAGATCCTGATAATTGCATCAGAGAGCACTGAGCCTCATGATTTAAGCTGTGTGGGGTGAATGGAGTTCCAGCTTTGGCTGAAGGCATGTACACTCTTGACAATGTGTTACTTTAACAGATATGGCATGTAGTGAATGATGATATTTCAGGAACTCTGTCATTTGATCTTAGCCCACTCCAATTTTTTTTTTTTTTTTGTGCCCATGATCTGAATACTGTTTGTTCCATGGCTGAAAGTGATCTAAGAACTCATGTATGTACTGTTGCTACCTTTGTCAGTCAGCTTTCCTGTCTGGACACATTTCTCAACACCTACATTAAAGTAGCAGAGGTTTAATTTAACACAAGGTTTTAGGGGATTCAGTTCCTACATGGCTGGCTCCATGGGAGGATGGCTGGATCATGGATGAGGGCATGGCAGGAGAAAGCTGCTCCCCTCAGCAGCCAGAAAGCAAAGGGGGGAGTAGAGAGGGAGGTGTGTCCTACAAAGCCATATTCCTGTGACATACCTCTTCCATCCAAGCCCTACCTCCTTTTTTTTTTTTTTTTTTAAATGTATTTAGTACAGGGTCTCACTCTTGCTATGATCTTCCTGTTTTCAGCCTCCCAAGCACTGGGATTATAGGTGTGTGTCACCATGCCCAGTCTCAATCACCTTCTCAGCATACCCCGGGGGCAGGGCCAGCATGGCTTGTGGTGCCAGGGATCGAACCCCAGTCCCTACGCTCTGCCAAAGCAGAAGCTATAGTTCACTGAGCTATCTGGGCAGCCCAGGGCCCTACCTCCTAATAGCACATTTATCTATGAATTCATCAATGAATTAATCCACTGAGTGGTTTATTCAGTGCTTTATCTGACAACACCAATAAAACAATGCTGAGATGACATGAGACTGAAAAGGATTGTATCTAGATGCCATGCTATTGCATTGACCTTGAACTGATGAAATGAGCAAACAATTATTCCTTAATGTTTTAGCAGATTTTCCCACAAACTGTCAGAAAAACTGATGAATCTTTGATCTTAATATTTATGTATCAGTTACAATGTGTCAGATAATGCTGTGCATAATTACATCATCTCCTGTCAGTCTATTACGAATTGGTGAAGTAGGTAATATCCCAACGATAAACAGTGGATTGAGGAGATTAGGAAGCTCATCCACAGTCCTAGAGGGTGTGTATGGGCCATGTTAGACTCAAAGAAGGTCTGTGGGATCCCTAACTTGATCACTATTCCTTTCTTTTTCTTTTTATATCATGTGTTCTTCTAAATATATTAAAATGCAAAATTTAAAATTTTAAATATAGGTTCTTAGCTAGTATAGAGCATATTTTTATATATCAGTAACATTATTGATGAAATAAAAATTTTTACTTCATATTATTTAACATGTACACAAAATGAAAATTCTAGAATTTTTAATAATTTTCAACATTGTAGTCTTCCTAGTTCATGACTATTTAAAAGACCTAAAGGATCTACCACATTTAGTGATTGTATAAAGTAATAAAGTAAGAATTCTTCACAATATTGCTTAAGTCTGATATTAAATATACAATTAAGAATGATAATAGTATGCATGAGCATTTGGTATGCAAGAAAATTAAAGTAGGAATTTTAATAATAGAAATATTGGGCCAGCAGGTTAGCTCAGCAGATTAAAGCGCCTGCTTAGGCAGAGCACAGTGGCTGAGGTTCCGTACCCTGCACCACATGCCGTGCTGGCCTCACCCTGAGGGGCTCTGAGATGGGGATTGAAACTGGGTGTGTCAGCACACGCCTGTAATCCCCGCTCTTGGGAAGCTGAAAATGAGAAGGATCACTATAAGTCCGATCTATGTAGTACAATCCTGTGGACCCTGTGCTAAATGAAAGAAGAAAAAAAAAAAAGAAATATCTCCACCAACCTTGGCTTTAATACATTCTTTTTATTTATATGCCAGGTTCCCTAAAGATTTTATATTGAGATGTTAACAGGGAAATATGTCACTAGTAGAGGACTAAATGAAGTCCTGCATCATATAATAGGCAGAAGAGAGAAGTAAACTTCACTTGGATATTTAAAATACTGGTAGAAACCCTGATACAATCAATTTGCAAATAAGTTTAAGACAAGTACTTAGTGAATAATGATGAATGTGTCCTACTTAAAATGAAATTCTTTTAAAATAATCTAATATGGTAGATCAAGGAGAAATGATAGAAGTGTTTTACTTTTATTGCAGCAAATCATTTGACCATTTGTACATCATGCATCCATCAGTTAGCCACCAAATAAAAGGGAATTAAAATTCACAGTTAAATGGGTCATGTAAACTACATAATGTCAAACATGTAGGTGCAAATACCAGATGCTCTCTCTTGAGAAGAACAAATATCTATATGTGAATATACACACATACAGTCAGAATATGTACACACAAACACACATATACCTGAACATTTTCTTGAAGGTTTTTCAGTTTATTAAATCCTCTTGTGAAAAAAGTCACATTCACTTCAGATATGTGCTGTAGCATCTCTACTCCTTTGGCTTTTGCCAGCACCAGCGTTAGCCTTTGCGGGGCCCCTGACTTCCTTCACTCTGTTCTTGCATTCCTTCAGCTGTTTTCTTGAGATCTTTTTCTTCTCATACAGGTCGTGTCTTGCAAGTCTATATTTAGGCTCATTTTTCTTCACATAATCCGGGGAATTGTAAATCATGCCAAAGCCAGTCATCTTGCCACCACCAAAATGGGTTCTGAATCAAACACAAAAATGACATCTGGTGTTGTCTTGTGCATTTTGGCGAGTTTTTCCCGAATTTTCATTTTAGGTACTGTTACTTCCCTAGGGTAAAGGACATCAATGACTTGTTTCCTTTGAAGTAGTCAGTTGGTCATGAACTTTTGGGTTTGGATAGTTATTGTGTCATTTATGATGGTAACAGATCCTCAGACAGCCAAGGAAGAAAAAGAAAATCTGAACTTTTAGCTTTTGTATTATATCATAATTTTGATACTTTATAATTATAAATTCTAATAAATTCTAATTCAAAAATGCTGTGATAAACCTATTTATTTTAAATTGCTTAGTAGAAAAAGGCCCAAAGAGAATACTTCTTTGAGAAATTTCCAACCGTATCCTAGATCCTATTCCTTGCCTTTTTATAGGTATAGTTTTCAAATGAGAATGCTGCCATCCAAAATGCAATATAATAACTATTTCAGTGGAGTAGCATTAATGGTAGAGGTATTGAGCCTGGTACAGAATAGTAAAGTATATAATCAGAAGACAGGGCCAATGTGTGTGGAGAAATATGGGAGTATATTGAGCAGCTGATAGAAAATGATGAGATTATTAAATCTTATTTGAATTGGCCTCTTGTTTGGTCAAGTTTAAGACTGATTAGATCTTGAGCTAATGTGATTTTATCAGAAACAATGTCTATCTATTGTAAGGAATAAAATGTAGTGATTAAATTCCAGAGATGTGGAGGAAAATTGGCCTGTGTATTAGTAAGGGTTTCCCACAGAAACTAGTAAAAAGATACTTATTAGATTGGATTATATAATCATGTTGCATAGTCCTCCAGTATGAATATATATGCTAGAGAGCTTGCTATACTGATAAATGTTCAGGCCAAGAAGCTGGAAACCTCAAAGCAACAGAGGCAATAATGCAGTTCCTGTCCAAAGTTGAAGGCCTAGATGCCCAATGGAGAGTTGTTCAGGTCCATGTTTAAAGACTGAAAGATCTAAAATTGAATACAGCCAGACTATGGCAGCAACTAAAAATATACCCAATCAGAAAGAATGAAGAACCTATGTGTGCAGAGGCTCCTCCCCCCACCCCAGGGCTGCTTATTGCTGCATCTTGGTCTTTGGTTGCCACAGATGATGCGTCCATGTCTACTCTGCTCAGCTTGCTCATCCACATGCCAGTCTTGGGGATATACCCAGAGTGTGTCTCTCAGTGGAGCAAGGTGACAACCAAGATTAATCATTACAACAGGATCAAATCTTAGCTGTAACTTACTAATATTATTATAACTTTGGCCAAGTTATTTGGAGAAACAATTCATGCCAAGGCTGGAGGAAGCAATGAGGCTTCCTTCTTCTTTCCATTTTAATCCATCTATGCTGCAAGCCTATTGGTTGGGGCCATTCAGTCTCAGGGTTGGTCTTTTCTTTTCAGTAAATCTATCATCCATGCTCCAAACTATGCTAAGCCAATGGGTGGACTTACCTGGTATCACACTCCTACGATCCAGTCACCTCCGAATGCCCCACCTGTGAGCTCATGCTGCTTCGAGGGAACATCTAGATATAAGCCACAGTATGCAGTAATTCTGGCAATTTGAAAAGGCAAACTGAATGTGGATAGACAAACATCAGGATTCTTTTGGAGAGCGTGGTGGAATCTTCAGGTCCTGGCAGAATTAACCTTCGAAGGGACATGTGAAACAGATTACTGTTATCACACTTCACTTCTCATTAATGAAATAAAAACCAATGGTAAAAGATTAGTAATTGGAGGTAAAACCTATTCATGGTTTTATTCTTTTGTGATAGATTTTATGTTATTTTAAAAAAGTTTATGTTTGTGGCATACAGTAATGATAGTTCTTGTTTCCACTAAATCTAAAATCTAAACTCTCTTCAAGGACTCAGAATGCTCCACACAATCTACCTTCTGCCCATCTCTCGGGCAAATCTCAGTTCCTTTGCTTTCTCTCTCATTCTGCCTACCACATCTTTTCTGTCACTTTCTTAGGTCTACACTGTCAACAGAGCAATAAATCAAAACAAGATTCGTAGCATTTGCCAGTTTCTGTGGTGGAAATATTCCTATCTTACCCATGTGATGGCACTGAATGTGGAAGAAGGTAGAAATGCGCAGCAGCACTCCATTGCCATTATTTCTACCACACACAGAACAGGCATAAAATATTCTCAGGAGCATAGATTATAGAAGAATACATAACCAGAGAGGAATAACTTTTGGCTATCTCTTGCCTATAAGTAAAGTCTATTAAATTATCTATTTGTATGATTTTTTTTTTTAAATAATGTCCATGTGTCCGAGCTGGCTCACAAAATCCCTGAAAATTCAGCAGCGGGCTCTTACAAGTTGTCACATACTGGCTTTAGCAACCACTCTATGCACTTCAGATGTTCTCAGCAATCCTGCTAGGCTCCAGATTCATTGATTCATTTTTATCTCTCTCTTCTTCTGACATTTCTGAAATCAAGATACTGTTATAATCACTGATAGTCATGCAACAATTGTGTTGCAGTGTTGGTATCTCTACAAATACATTAACGCACTTTTTTTTATATTAGCCTGTCTTTATATACATAAGAGGGACATATGACAAAAAAAATCCAATTTTAAAAGATCATTTTCTTTAAGTGTGAAATGACACAAGAAAAAAAAGTCACCTGCCAGTTCATAGCAACAGCTGTATTCATGTCTTATGAACTTACAGGTTCTTCATGGAGAAGTCAGATTTTCCATGACCTGTTCTCAGTGTAGTCTATAGAGATTGTACAGATAATAGTTAACATAGAAATCTCAATGTCTTGCACTTAGTAGGTACACAGTAATTATTGTTGACCGGGTTTCCTGGAACTTTATTAATATTAAATTCAAATGATCCCACTGGCATTCTTCACCAAATCTAGCCTTTTCAAAACAGTGATAGAAAAGCTCATTTTGATAAATGTCTGACTTGATGAGACAATCTGTACATGCTGGTGGGTAAAACCTACTAAGAATTTTAAACAAGTCTATTTTATCCTTTTCTGAATTGCTGTGATGCTTAGGTTCATATGATACTATTTGTATTGGATTTTTGTCTTTACTAGTTACTGGTCTCAACATTAAAATAATAATTTCCTCAGGGGATTGCGACTTAAGTTTTTATATCACTTATGCTACTTAATCTGTTCTTTGATTGATTGTTCTATTTGTGTAATTGGCACATGAATTACCTCCTCAAATACAAGGCTTGAGCTGTAATTCAGCTGTGTTTTCACTGCCACCATACCTTAAAATTGTGCCTGCGACTCTAAATTGGAAACCATTCTGTAATGTGTGATCTCTCTTCATTTGGTTCATGGTCAGTAAATCAAGAGATTGATGGTTGGATAGACTAATTTATAAAAAAATCTCCAGTGACTGTAAGAAAGTCTTCAGTGTACTGACATTCAAAGTGAGAGTACTCAGGTATGTACTGAAAGGAACAGTAATAGAAATGCATAGTAAACAGAACTTTAAGAGATAACCATGTTTAATGTGTGACCAAATCTGGATTTCTTAAATTTATGTGGACATGATCAATTTTGGTCATCACAGTTTATGGAAATATAAATCACAAATTATATAGTCAGCCACAATCATGCAACCTATCTTATGGCTGGTTTCCATTTTCACTTGGGTATTTTCCCTATTATGAAAGAGTTGGTCCATAGTTCACTAATATCTTTATTTTCTTATGCTCACAGCATCACCATAATGCTAAGAATGTAACAGTTACTTACTGATTTCTAGTTCTAATTAGCACTTTGGTAATTTTTCATTTCTAAGCTCTTACTTCGATATCATAAAAATGGAAGATTATTTAGTAGTAGAGACTACTCAGTTCTGATGTCTTTATATTCTTAAGCTTGGCCCATAAATCCTGGATTGCTACACTTGCCACTTGTTTTTGGTTTTATTTATTTATTTATTTATTTAGGCCTTTTGAGACAGGGTCTCACTATGTGGCACAGGCTTGCTTTGAACTCAGTATGGATCCAGACTGGCCCCAAACTCATAGTGATTCTCCTGTCTCAAGCTCCCCAGTGCTAGGATTACAGGCATAAACTACCATGCCTGGCAATTTGCCATTTGTTTTTAAAAATCACAAATTCTGTAACATGTTTTATTGCATTGTATTTTATTATGTATCAAAAATTAAATCTCCCCATGAGAAACTTCATAAAAAGTTAACCATAAATGCTGCTAATTTTAAAAGTCATATTTAAATCTATAGCTGAAAATACTTTTCTTAGGAAAGAAGGCATCCTCTAATTGCTATGTAAAATTTCAAACTGAAAAAGTTCTTATAGATTTAATTCTTTCTCACTTATGAGCAGAATTAATTGCTTTCTTGGTTAATTTAAATATTGGTACTAATCATCCTCCTAGAGATTATTTAGAACAAAAAGACAATAAAGAAGCTATAATGCCATTTGGCTGTCTCTAAGGACTACAGTTGAAAGCATCAAGTATTTAATCTTTTCACTTTTTGTGAAGTAATTTTCAAAATGATATTTCTCAGTATTTTAGATTACTGATCCAATTTAAACCCTGTATAATATTTCTCAGTATTTTAGATTACTGATCCAATTTAAACCCTGTCAAATGACAAAAAAGCATGTAATCCAGACATAATTCTTCTGCCATATTTAACTTTTAAAGTCAAGGCCTTTCACAAACCTTTGAAAAGTACTTGAGGATCAGTATACCACTATTTTAAAAATTCTTTCTCATTCTCATGGCATATACACATTATTTGTCAAACCTGATGGTTTCCATAGTAGAAAATCTTCAATGTGTTTGGAATAAGGGATTGCAAATAATAAAATCTCATTCCCCTTCCTAGCATATGCTGAAAATCAGAAAGGGTAAGTATTAAAGTATAGTACTATTCAAATGCCTTCCAAAAATTTTGCATTAAGGCAATCAATAATTTGCAATAAATTTACCGGAATAAAATGTTAAACTAATCACTTAGGCAGTTTTTTAGAAGGCTGCACCTGCTGAACAGTCTGCTGAAAAGGAGGGACACACAGCAGACTGGGCGGCCCAGTGCTTGGAGAGCACCTCTGAGCATCGAGGGACTGTGGAGGAGGAATTGATGGCTGAGCATGCTGGAGGTTTTGGAAAGAGGAGCTGGAATGCCAGAAGGCCTGTGGTTGTTAGGGATTCTAGGGGACTCTCACGAAGTGCTCTATGATCTAGAAAGTGTCTTATGACTTGAATTCTAGGTCTTATGTAGCTTTTGGGTCCACAAAATTGATTAGAAAGTTCCTGTGATTCCAGAAAGGAAGGAAAACTTCAGCATTCACTGATTTCTATTCTATCATGGTCTATGCATCAGTTGACAACCTCTAGAGAAATACAGCTATAAGCACACACACACACACACACACACACACACACACACACATTTTGAATATATATATTCTTCTCCCTCCCTCCCTCCCCCGATTAGGAATTGGCTTGTGGACTATGGAGGCTAACTGAGTCCCAAATATACAGTCAGCAGCAATCTGGTGATCTGGGGAGCAGATGATTACTTTCAGTTCAAGTTTAGACCCTGGAGAACCAGGATAGTCAGTGGTATAAGTTCAAATTTGAAAGCCAAGAAGCTCAAAACTCAACTGATATTTCAACTGGAGTCTTCTTAAGAAGTTGGGCAGGAAACACGCCTCCTTGTGGGAGAATCAGCATGTGCTTCGCTCTTCATGCCTTCAGCTGATTGGATGGGCCCACTCACTCTGGGAGGGTAATTTGTTTTATTTGGTCTGCTCACTTAAGTGTTGATCGCATCTAGAAACTCTCACACAATTCCAAATGTTTGATCAGTTGCCTAGATCAGCATTGCAGAGAAGTTCATACAGAAAATTAACTGCTATACTATAATTATACTGATATTTTATGTTGCATAAAGACATTGAAATTCTCTATACTATACAATTTTTTAGGCAGTGCTTAGTAGAATTAAGAGCAGGAATTTATATGGCGTCATTCATGTTCCATATCTTGGAGAAATCATAGATATGTTGATTCTAACCTTTTCACTTTATCTTTGAAAAGACAGCACTCTGTGGGTGTCAGAGGCCAGGAGAGGCCACACTGGTTTGAGGTCTCCTGTTCTCAGGAAAGGATGTCATCCAGCTTGTGCCCCTTTGCAAGGCCAAGGAAAGTGTCACTGAGAGAGGATTGTATTCTCACTGTTCATCTCTTCCTGCTTTTTCTTAAATTTCCTGAAATTCTTTCTACCTTTTCCTTTTCATACACTTTTTCTCATCTTTTTCTTCACCTCTTTCTCCTTCTTTCTTACTTCTCATCTTTATACTTTTTTTTTTCTGCTGAGGAAAAATGTAACAAAGAATATGTACTTATCTTAGTTTGTTCTGTCTCAGCCTGAAGGAAATGCTACCCTGCTCTTCTCATTCTGATGGCTTTTCTTTGAGCCATTCAAATTCAGAATGTCCCTGAACACTTAAATTACCCATGTGAGGACTCTTTGTGTGACACATGACATCTCATAAGAAAGATGGTTTGGTGCTCAGTAAAATTAACAATTAATAGCAGATATTTCATGTTAGTAACACATGTTAGCTACTTTATCTCAGGTATAACACAGAAAGACAAAACTCTGGTAATTTGTATGAAAAAATGTAGTTAGATGCAGCAAAGGAATGTAAATTATAGACCAGAAGCCACAGCAATTATGCCTCTTGGATTTTTCATCTTGTATCATCTCCATCTTTATTATGATTTTATTTTTATTGTGATTACTATTGTTGTGTTATTATTACTTCTTTATATTTATTGATTTACTCATTTATCCATTTAACATATTACCCAGCTATCTAATCTTCATTAAGCTCTTACTATGTTCTGGGTGTATGTTGGTGAAACACATATAAACAAGACCAGAGTTTCCCTCAGAAAGAAACAATGTGGCATAAGAACTAAGAATTTGGACTCTAAAATTGTATGGATGGTGTTTGAGGTCCACTTAGAAGTTATCTTTCCTAAGCCTTGTTTGGTTCACAGGTAAAAGAGGGATTATTAGAATTATAGTGAGAGTTAAATACATGTAAGAACTTGCCACCAGTGTAGAGTAAAATTTTTGAGACTAGTGGGCTTTCATGAATGCTTAGTATTGTGATTATTGATAGCTGGTCAATGATTCATGGGAGTAAACCAATGATATAGATGAGTGGGACAACAGTCAGTGCAGGAAGCACTTGTCCTCAACTAAAAGAATCACAGAAGGCTTTCTAGACAACAAAGTATTTGAATCAAGTCCCTAGGGTGAAAAGAAACTCAAAAGGGAGCTAGAAAAGATGCTCCAGGCAAAGGATACCAACAGTTACAAAGCCAGTAAGCTGTGAGAAATCGAGGTAAGGCTTGGTGAGGAACACATAAAGAAGGGCTTATTGAAACTAGTAGAGGCAGACTTTGTGGGAGCTTTAGGATAGCACAGGCCAATCACCTAGTTCACAGATAAGAAGGTTGAGGCCCACCTACTTTGGTTGGAATTATTTGCCCAATGTCAAGTGGCTTGTGAACAAGAGCATATTTTGCTCCATGACCACTTCTCGCCGTATCTGAGATGGAAAAACAGCCTGCTGTCAATGTATAAGCAGGAATCAAAAGTTTCTGGTTAGAAGTTTACATCAGCAGGTATGTCTCTAGACAGCTGATCATCTCCCTCTTTTCTGGTTCTGTGTAATAATACCTAGCATATTCGGTTGTTATTATCATTAAGAGACATATGTAGGGCCATCCAGATAGCTCAGCGGACTAAAGCTCATGGTTAGGCAAAGTGTAGAGACTCGGGTTCGATCCCCAGCACTGCATGCCATGCCAACCCTGCCCCTGGGCTATGCTGAGAAGGCGACTGAGAGTGGGTGTGGTGGCACACCCATGTAATCCCAAAGCTTGGGAGGCTGAAAGCAGGAGGATCATTACGAGTCTGATCTACATAGTGAGACCCTGTAGACTCTGTACTAAATACATTTTGAGAGAGAGAGAGAAAATTTCAGCAACTTGTACCTTCTTCTCAAAAGCAAATTACCAATCTTTGATTGTTACCACTGCTCCTGCTGTTGCTATTATGAGGCATCTAGTGAAATGAATATCTATTGCCCATGTTTGCAACAGCAAGTTGGGATAAAAACAGCATGTATGCACAGCCATTTGCACATGTGCACAGAGCACATGACTGCACATGCATTTGCAGGAAAAGAAGATTTTTGTTGTTTTCTTCTTTTAAACCAGATCCATGCAGTTCAATGAGAAAATGGAGAAAAATAATGCATCCTGTGGTTCAATGAATCTTACGTAATTACTGGAGAAACAGATGGCCGATCCATTGTAGACAGGTAATTGCCTTACAAATGGATTTAGTTAAAGATTGGAAATGAGGATAAAGTATATTTACCTTATGATAGCAATATTTTTGAGGTTCATGGACAATTAAAATAAAAACTTCCCATTGAAAAGCACATTTTATTTCTACTTTTAAGCTAATGGGAAATGACTGCTTTCTACCTGGCTGAGTAAAGATTTGGAAGAAAATGGAATCACTCCTTGTGCTAGACAATGCTCTGTTCTCAGTTGGTTTTCTTTCCAGGCAGGAATTGAGCAGTTGAAAATTAATATTAATCATTCATTCATTCAACTGGTCAACCCTCAGGAAACACCCAGTATCATCCTTTGATGTGCCTCCCTTCTTTCATACTCTGAAACATCTTCCTCCAGTCTGATCCTATATATTCTTGATTCCCGCAAAAATTTAGAAGCAATGTGTCCATACAAACAGCTAATGGCAAGGAAAAGTGAAATAGTCCATTAAGAGATTAATATTCCTCTGTCAATCAACCATGAAAATATTGTGCAATTTGATTCCCAAATGTTATCTCTTGGTAATTTATCTGGAAAAAACAATTAAATGGACAAAAAAGGACTACTTGTATGAATATATATTGTGGAAATATCTACAACAGTAAAAATTTTGAAGCAAATTAAAGGTTCAATTCAAAATGATAATATAAAATAAAAGTCCTCTATATTGATTCTGTGAAATATTAGCAATTCTTCATTATATTTGCAAATGTTTTTAAAAATTTGAGCAGGAGGTAAAGACATTTTATCTCATAGATAAAAAATCGATTGTAAGAAATTACCAGTTCTACCTTTATAACTATGTGAAAGGTAAGTATGAAAATGACTGGGAAATACCAAACAAAATTGAAAATCAGTGTTTTAGATGAGTGGGATGCTCATTTTTGAATCTTTAAAAAATTAAATTGTTTTTATAATGCATTGCAAATGAACACCAAAGACTTATTTTGCATGTGGTCAAGTTTCAAGATGGCCTTTTGAAAGTGGAAAATAATAAAAGCTTCCCTACTTTTAGAATTCAGGTAATCTTAGAGAAATAAGTAGTTCTGTTTCTTGGTCTTTTATCTCCCTTGTTTTCTATTGTGAAAGGCATTTACAAGTATATTGAATTTCTCTTGCTTATGAATTCAACTGCTGCTGCTGCTCAACAAACTGCCTTAATCCTTTGTTTGGCTGTCATAGTTGCTATCACAGGAACTATTACACTGCCAACTGAGGTCACAGGAACTAAAATGGAGAGTTTTAAAAATACCAGTACATTTCTTCCTTTGCTGCATATTACCCAATGTATATGTTGGTCTTATTAAACTCTAACTTTTTCAACACAAGGACCATAAAGTTCATTTAATCCAAAAACATTTTCTGTATGGAAAAAAAGCAAGTATCCTTATTAATCACTATATTTGCTAGCAATGACAAGGAAAAATGCTGACTTCCCTGGGAGGAAATTTTCACTGTTTTGCTTATACTTATGTGAGGTTTTTGTCTATTTAATTTTTCAGCTTCTTAGACACTAAGTTTCAATCACTTAGGATAATTTCCCAATCAATGTTGAATGGGAAAGATAGAAGTTTACATTTGCTATTTCATATTGTTACTATTTTATGATACTTACATGAAAGTGACTAAAATTATTCATGATTGATTTTAAAGTTGAAAGAAAATAACTATATATCTTAAGGATAGATCTTTGTTAGTGTTAAACATTTATAAAGTAACTGCTGCAGATGTCTCCTATTTGCATTCAGTGTACTTCATGTCTGACCTTCTAGAGCTCCTTGCCAACCATCTGCTACAAATTTAAAGATGTAATTCCAAAACTGCTCTCCTAAAGAATCTAAGGAACACACACTATCTTAAAATCCCCTTAAAGAAGAAAGAAAGAAAGTATTGGTTTTTCTGCTTTTCTTTTAGTCTCTTCAAACTTCACTCTAGATAAAAATCACTATAGTCCTTTGGGGATAAAAACAGATGTCTCAAACTGGACTGGATCACACAAAGTCAGAATTTGCCTGGGGCAGGTGGGCGGGGAGCATTCTTTATTGAGGACCATCTGGGTTTTGATGAGATGAAATATGATAATGAAAAATATTGCCTTGTCGTCCCTATGGAGGTTTGGCTGAGTACCAGGGATGATTTGTCAAGACCATTCACAACAGGTAACTGTATGTAAGTTTATATAGTTATAAGCCACATAGCAATATTGTGCTCAATAATGATCTATGAATGTGACAGTGACTCATAGATTATATCACCAGTTATATCTTAAAAGTCAATCTCTGATGTTTACACAATGAAGAGATCACCTATTGATGAATTCTCAGAACATACCTCTATCAGTAAGTGACAAATGACTGTATGTAGAGGTATGTGTTTGTGTATATTTGTGTACATATGCATCCATATGTGTGAGCACATATGTTTTGTGTTTATATGTACATGTGGTATATCTATATCTATATCTATATCTATATCTATATCTATATCTATATCTCTCTCTATATATATTGTATAAACTGTATTAAGTTCTTTTTCCAAGTGCATTTTTGGTTCATATTCTCTCCCACGCCTCAAGATTATTGACATAATTTAATAAACACCAAAAATCAAAGTTGTTATTTTTTAAATTAAGGATACAACTTCTAAATGAGCACAAAGGGTTTCAAAGACAATGTTTTGAATTTCAAGTTCCTGACAATTTGAAACTCAGAAAACCGGGATAAGTTTTAGACATCAATCCTGTTTTGAGGTGCTGGTGATGTAAATGATTTGCAAGACAGCCAGGGTCCACATTTTTCTGTAAAGCCCCCTGAGTCATGAGACACCTGTTACGGGGGACACCCACTGTTTCCTACTCACCCCTAACTTCGCAGAATATTAGAACATTTCTGTGTAGATGAATCTGTGAGCAAGTCAGGATTGTCCAGACTGCCTGGGGGCTTTTTATTGCAAACCGTGTGGATTTTTCGGTTAACTACTCATTATTTTCCAGACAGCTCACAAGCATGAAAAGGAAGGTTAGTCTAAAGTGCTATCTTTAGGACCACGCATATTAGCAGCATTCTTTAAATAATGCAGCACATATTGCTATTTCTGGGACCTCTTCAAGATCTATTTGAATGTATTAGAATCAAAAGAACCCTCCTGTTTTTGTGAAGTTAAGCTGAGGCTGGAACTAATCTCATTTTAGTGCCTTTAGTTGAATTCTGTACACCGCATAGAACCTTTTTTAAAATTGCCACACTCTGGGCTCAGCAGTATCCGATGATTGCAACTCCAACACCATTTAATTTCCATCTTGAATGATGCTGTTTAGTATAAGGTGACCTTTTCATAACTGTAAAATTTCCTCATTAGGAACTGACAAGCTCCCTGGGATTGGAAACCTCTCCCAATAACACTCTGCATAAAGGTGTCCATGTAAGTTTTCCTCATTTAAAATGAAAGGAAGCCTCTCTGTCCACTCCACTAACAGGATTCAGAGCATAAAAACACACTGTTTAGATTTTGTTTCAAAAAATAACTTTGCAGATAGGGTTAGCTGGTAGAGCTGAAGTCCAATATGGATCTGACCTTAAGGATCTCAAAATAATTTTCTTTTAGGATCACAGAATAATTAATAACTGTTTTCAGAGCACTCATTACCTAATATAGTCCACTTAAAATATTCCATATCACAGTTGAAATCTGGGTTCAGAAGTATGCAGAAGCTTACCATGATTATACAGCAGATGAATGACAGAGCAAGGGTCTCACCTTTAGTTTTTGTGAATTCTTTACTTCATTTCTTTCTATCTAACAGGATGGATACTGCCTCAAGAAAGGAATGTGAGTTAGATGTGCTACACATACATTAGTTTGTATGCAATTCTTCTACTAAAAGTATCTCTTTGGATTGGAGAATTGCAAGGGCTGTGGACTTCAGCATTGTAGCACCATTATTAGAACACCATTCCTGAACCAGGCTTCTAAGTTCAACCCTTATCCACTGGCTAACTGTAGGATTTAGAGCTGTCATTCACTAAGGTTGGGTCTTTTGAGCTATAAAGTATAGATAGGAACAATAAAACTTTCCTTGGAGGATTTCTCTGAGGATTAAATGAAATGCTTCTTGAAAATGTTCTCAGATAATCCATACAAGGGAGCTGTCACTATTATCAAACTCACATGGAAATGTTACTGACTTTTCTGCTCCATTTTACAGGAAAAAAAGTTGGAAGCAAATCAACTTACGGCTTGCTGGAAACTTCAAATTATGGTATCAAATAGACAAAGAAGGCTGATGTATAAAATTTGCCAGCAGTGGAGAGCATTGCGACAAAACATGCAACCTATAGGAAAGGCGAGGCTGTCAAACTCCATTACTTCCAAGCCATAACTCCGCGCTGACTCAGCCAAAGGCAGGCAGTAATCACAGTCAAGTTTATATGCTCACAATTGATGTGGCCATATTTCCACCTTCTTAAAAGCAAAGCCAGGAGAAAAGGGTGATCAGAAAGTTTTTATAGGCCTAGTCACGAAATGCTGACAGCTCAGGCTTATTGATTTGTCTTTAGTTAACTTCTGTAACTCAAAGTGATCCGTGTAACCAAAGAAGAAGGCATGTTGGGAGAATCCTTTGGATTTTCCTCACCATTTTGTAACAAATACTTTGTCAGGTCTTTATTTGATAGACAATAATTGATTTGGGGTGGTGATCAGTGTTCAGGTGAGATTTCTAAAGACATTTACCTTACTGATCTCACAGCACACAGCGTCAGTACTGTTTATGTTGATGATGCGATTGGCTCACTGCTTCAGAGATACTAAAAAGCACGTGCAAGAGTGCTCAGGACACCACTGTCAATTACCTCTCTGTATTTTTAATTGTAGAAATAAATCAGTGGATATATATTTGACAATTTCTGAGCTAGTGAATCCATTGTTTTCTAGTTAAATGGTACTACTTGTGGTTGTCATGGAAACCCCAAAGATACTTTGACTGAATTGCCTAATCTATTTTTTTCTCTGTAAGAGATTAGTTTTTTGGCTAATGTTGAAGTTCTTTTTCTAAAAAGTGATTATACATATGCTTGTAAGGCACTTGCTGTAACTTAAAATGCTCAATCACAGGGTTCGATCCCCGGTTCCACATGCCAGGCCGACACCCCCCCCCCCAGGGCACGCTGAGTCTGCAAAGGAGTCTGGGCGTGGTGGCACACTCCTGTAATTCCAACAATGGGGTGGCTGAAAACAGAAGGATTACTATGAATCTGAGCTACATAGTGAGACCCTGTTCCAAATACATAAAATGAACAACAACAACAACAACAAAAAGAATAGAGGAGGTAACTTCAAAAAAAATGCTCATTCTCCTACATCAATTGTATTTATATGGTAATTATGAGAATCAATTTTCTTGAAATATAAATGGATCAGACCTGTGAGTTAGCTCAGCGGTCGGAAGTGTCTGCTTAGGCAAACTTAAGCAGGCGCAGGGGACAGTGATTTGAACCCCAGCACCACATGCTGTGCCAGCCCTGCCTTCAGGCTGCACTGAGCCACCCCCCCCAAAAAAAAAGAAATATAAACTGATCACTTAGAAAGATTAATAATCCATTTGGCTGGGAAGTTTTACAAAAATATTGACATTAAAAACTAGATAATTTTGAAAATTGATGTTTGTTTTTCAATATGGAATATGGGTATTATATTTATTTCTTATATGTCTTCTTTTAACACATAGCTTTAAAAGTTGTAATAATTTTGAAAGAGTGTACATGTTGTATTAAAGCACCTTCCCTGTCTTTGTTAACCCTCCTGGCAGGCTTCATTGGGAGCAAACATATGTGACTGGAGCATGGATGTGGGAAGTAAAAGCCTTGGAAGTGTTTCCATCTCTCCTTTTACATCTTTTGGTTTAGTGGGCTGGTTGAACAAATAAAAAACTGAGGTACACACACACATGAGGGAATATCATTCAACAGTGAAAAAGGAAATCTTTCCATTGATGACAAATCTTTTTTACATTTTAAAAATATTTTTAAAAGAGAATATAGGGCTGGTGAGATGGCTTAGTGGTCTAAAGCACCTACTTAGAACAAGCTAAGCAAAGCACAGGGACCGCGGTTCAATCCCCCAGCACCACATGCCAGCCAGCCCCGCCCCCTGGTGGGCTGAGCTGGCCACGCACAGACACAAAATAAATAAATAAATAAATAAATAAAATAAAAAAAATAAAAGAGAATATAAAATAGTATTGAAACAGAAAAATTACAAGTGATACAGAATTTCACTGAACAAAGTAATATGAATTTCACAGTTTTTGCTGTAATGCATAGTGTTGTTTTCAAAATTATTGTTCAGATTATAGATACATGCAGGTAAAATTGGAAGAAGAAAGAAAAAAAGAAAGAAATATGCAAGAAATTAAGAGAAAAAGGACAAAGAACTGGGAAAAGGAGATAAAACAAATTAGACTTATTTATATATTTATTTATTGAATACAGGGTCTCATTAAGTATTTCACACTCATAATGATCCTCCTGTCTCAGCCTCCCCAGTGCTGGCATTACAGGTGTGTACTACCACATCTGGTTTCAACTAATTAAATATTAACTGCCCCTTTCCATAGACCAGCAGAAATCCACAGTACAATTGACTGGTGACAAATCTTGAGGACACTATGCTACTTGAAAATAATAAGGCAAATGCTGCATGATTTCACTAATATGTGGACTCTAACAGCAATTAAGCTCATACAAACAAAGAAGAGAATAGTGGTTTTCAGGGCCTTGAGGATAGTAAAATAAAGAGATGGGAAGACACTGGTCGAAGAGTACAAAGTTTCATTTATAAAATGAGTGAGTACTGGGCATCTAACAGTGCAGGATGGTGACTGTAGTTAAATATATTATATGCTTGAAATTTGCTATGAAAATAGGTGTTAAATGTTCTCACCAAAACCAAAAAAAATCCCCACAGAAGTTAGTAATTTGGTACAGTGATAGATTTGTTAGCTATGTCTGGTGATAATCACTCTTTCATATATGAATACATATATATCAAATCATCTCAATGTGATCCTTAAACTTATACAGTCTTGTCAGTTATACCTCAGTAAAATCCAGGGGAAACCTCCTGACTGCATTAGTCAGCTTTCTTGTCACTGAGGCATAAGCACAGAGGAAAGATTTGTTGTTGCTCAGTCTTTCAGATGGTTCAGTCTGGGGGACCACAGAATACAAGTCAGGATATCATGGCAAAAGGATAGCAGAACACAACCAGTGGAATCTGGGAAACAGAACCTGGAGGACTCCCAAAGGCACAAGGACCCAATTCTTCATCTTCTCTCCACCTCTTCAACCACACGTTTATCTGCACAGCACCAGCGTTATCCATTTACCTCCCAGCAGTATTTAATCTAGTCAAATTCATAATCAAAATTCACCAGCATACACAGTCTAGATCAAGTCATGGAGAAAATTTCTTTTCTAACTTCCTCTCACATAGCACATTGTATAGCTTCAGTGGAGTAGAAATCAAACACATGATGTGAATTTTTAGGCAGAAAACAATGAGGTAAACCTTGATTCACCAAACATATGAAATCCTGGTGATGTGGCACTGCAGAATATCTGAGGGTTGCTATGACTCAAGAGATTCAGAAATAGCTGAGAGTGGGCTGCTGGATTAGAGAAGCCTACTTACTGAAAAATAAAGTGATTTACATCAGCAATGAATGGCTTTACAAATCCAGGGAGGAATTCTGGATAAAACTGGCCAATACCATGGAAGTAACATGGAAGTTTCCAGGAACTTAATTATGCAGTAAGAACAGCAACTAACTTCTTGTAGCATTTATTATGTGCAAGGTCATAATAATAGCCATTAACTCATTTTCTCTTCAAAACAGCCTTATCACATGGGTGTCTATTATTATCATGTTCACACAACACAGGTAAATCTGAAGCACAGAAAAATTAACTACTTTGCTCAAATACCCTCAGCAGTGAAGTAACAGAGCTGGTATTTGAATGTAGTTGTATGAATGTAGGGTTCTGGGAAAAGGGGAGAGAAAAGTTTGGCTATTTAGCCAAGGAAGAATGGGACTCTCAAGAAAGTGGCTCACCAGCAGAAATGGCAACTTGAGAAGCAAATAACGAAAAATAGAAACATAAATCAAGGTGTTTATGCACCTAAATTCATTATTTTTAAGACTAATATTGGCTACATGCTAGTGCTGAATTTCTCATCAAATTGTATGGGAATGGATCACTTTTTCTAAGACAGAAATCAGGGTCTAACAGAGACTTTACTTGGAGATGATGCTGAGTCTGAGGTTGACTTCCATGGGTACATGTGTGTTGGGCCTGCTGAGGTGTAGAAAATATGCTGCCTGTTAAATGTAATGTGTCCTGCTGTGTCAGGCTGTGCACCTGTGCTCTAGTCCAGCTCTACTCCAGGAGGCTTTCAGCTGATATGTCAATCACTGACTATACTTTCTCTCTTGACTTGTTTTACTTCTGTATCCAAGTAGCCATAAAGCCAGTTGTCTGAGATACCTACTCATGCTAGATCAGTGCAGGATTGATCTGTGTCATGTCTTTTGAGGAGCCCAGCTGGTACATGTCTCCTGTCTGTTTCAACAAACACTGCAGTTGAATGATGAACCACCAGTGACTGGAAGAAAACAAAGACTGAAATGGCTTAGTTACCTAGAAATATACAGCAGTGGCTCTTTGTGGAAGAAGATGCTTATTTTGGCTTTGGTTTCGACTTACATGTAAAACTTTTTTTCTGAATTATTTTACAGAAAAAAAATTAAAATCCATTTTACCTTTGCTCATTCTGAAATAGATGAATAGAGTTCTCTTTTTTTCCAGGATCTAAAGCCTTAAATATCTCTCTCTCTCTCTCTCTCTCTCTCTCTCTCTCTCTCTCTCTCTCTCTATCTTACATATCAAGGAAGGATTGGATGAAATAATCCAACTCTAAATCTGCTCCAAACATCAGCTACCATGAAAATATTCCCCCCCAAAAGAGAATATTCA
>NW_004524614.1:12128602-12137209 GCF_000260255.1 Octodon degus
TATATTCAACAAAGGTACAAAAAGAAACCTGACAAATATTCCCTGTTGTAGAAAATCACTCTAGAACATCGGTGAGGTGCTGAGGAGGGTCCTATGGCAGCAGCGAGTTGCTGTGAAGCACTTGACATGCCCCTTCACCAACCACAGCCAGGAAAGGTGTCATTTTTTTCTTTCATAAAAGTATAATTACACGTAATGGAAGAATTTTGCACAGAATCACGTCTCTGTTTTCATAATGTAAGTCAATGGAAAAATGGACCTACTTTGAAGAAATTTTAATTAACATTAAGCTTAATGAAATAATTGTATCATTAAAGCTCATTGAATGTTATTAAAGTTTATGTTTTCTAAGAAAGATTATACACTCTCAGCTATTTCCCTAACATTTTAAATATGATTTTAATGTAATAGGCTTTAAATTGTTTTTAAAGGAAAATGTCATTTTTGTTTATTACAGAAATGGTTGATGTGGGAAAATAAAAGAAAATAATCAGCCATAATTTCCTCTCAGAAATGAATACTAGTAAAATGTCATATGTATATATGTTTATTATTTTTCCTATATATTCTACTTAATATACTATATTTTTACAACTAATTGTTTGAACTTTTCATAATGTTACTATAATTTGACAATTGGGTAATTTCAATTCCTGGTATTATAAGAAATATGAAGCTAAAAATTTTAAATATGAATCTTTGTCCATTGTTTATTACTAATGACTACTTAATTTTACATTCATATATGTGTTAGCTGTTTAAATTTGACTCTTGGGAATTGTCAGTTTGTGGCCTTCTGTTACTCTTCTATTGCATATTTGAGAATTTTCTTACTAATCATATGTACTTATGTTAAGTATTCTTAAGGTAAAATGAACAGCTTTGGGACAAAAACTAGATATGGATAGCCTGTCTTACCAGTAAAATCTCTTTCTTCAAAAGTGGTCACTGGCATTGGATACCATCCAGCATTTCTTTACATTTTTCTAATAGGAACAGATGATTCCTTACATTTTCTTTTTTGGGGGGAATATTTTTCATGGTAACTGATGTTTTGGGCAGATTTAGAGTTGGATTATTTATTCCATCCTTCCTTGATGTGCAAGATACTGCTGACATTCTTCTTTCTTTTTTTTATGGATATACTGAGCTAAATTTTTTCCTGGTACCAACATGATGAAAATATCCTGATAAAAATGGAGTTTTCAAGAATTAACTTTTGCTGGAAGAGCTTGGAAATAATATGTTCATTAAGTGTGAAAATGACAGTTACTTATAATTATAATGAAAGCAGAGTTTAACTGAAAGCAGGTTGTGGATTCAGCTGCAGTGTGGATGGAGGTTTGGTTCACCTGAACCAGTGGTTCTCAGACTTTAACACACATCAGCATCAACTGGAAGCCTTAAAAAGCATAAGAGCTGGCCCCAATTCCTAGTCTCTCTCTCTCTCTCTCTCTCTCTCTCTCTCTCTCTCTCTCTCTCTCTCTCTCTCGTCTCTCCCCATCTCTCTCCCTCTCCCTCCCTCTCTTCTTCCCTCCCTTTCTTTTTTCTTTCTTTCTTGTACTGGGGATCAAACTCAGGACTTTGTGCCTCAATTCTCAGTTTCTGATTCAGCAGGTCTGATATGGATCTGGTGATGACAATATTAACCTAAGCTATTTAAGAAGCAAGCTACAGACAAATTAATACTTTTTGTTGGTGCTGAGTTAAATTACAAGATGTATAAATTCTAAAATTGTCCCACCTTATAAACTTATATTCTTCAGGAAATCAAAATTACTCGTGTAGAAGCTGGGCAGGAATATCATGTTACCTCCAGGGGGTGCCATTCCCATGTGAATGAATGCTCTGGAAGCTGGGTTGCACACAAGGCGTCTGACCATAGCCAGAGGCCCTGAATTTTCATATGAAAACAGATGTTTCTTTGTTATATCTGACACCATCTTTAAACAAAGAACCTGCTCTTCCCCTTCCTCTGAGGATCTCCCATCCTGAACCTAAAGATTGAATTTATACTTACCTCTGTTCTTTTCCTCTTTTGTAAATTTATTCCCTTTTGGTATACATTAAATATAGATGAGGTCAAATTCTATTCATATATTCTGTGAGGTGAGGATTAAAGAGCAGCTTAATGCTTTTCCTAAATTACAATTTTCTCAGGGCTTTTTGAATAAAACATTTGTTTTTCATTGGTTCATGATTGTATCTTTTTCTTATGCTGTGTTTGTGTTATAGTGCCTTTTCTGTATGACCTCATTCATTCTAGAGGTGGTACTATGTTCTAAGCACTATAGAGATAACAAGGTTAATAAAATACTCATGGACTCTGCTTGTACACAACTGACTCTATGAAAATACTATATACTATATCTCTTATCAGAACTGCTGGAGACCAGAAATACTTCGGAATTTTATTAGATTTTTAGAATACTTGTAGATGGACACCAAATCTAAACAACAGGTCCATTTCTTATTCATATATAGTTTATACATATAGGCTGGAGATAATTTTGGATTATATTCTTCAATAATTTGGCTCATGAAACAGTTTACTAGAATAGGATTTTCCAATTGTAACATCATGTTGGTGCTCAATTTTTGATTTTGAAGTATTTTTGACTTCATAATTTTGGATTCAGAATGCTTACTCTATAACTCAATAGGTTATATCATTTCTCATCCGTCTTTCTTCAGGGATCACACTGATTTTCATTGTTGTATCTGAAAATCTTGTTTTAATTTGTGACAAAGAAAATTCCATCTCATTGCACTAAGAAAAAAAAGTTATTCATGCACATTTTTTCTTCTAAATATGGCCTTGGAGAATTTTGTAAAAACTCAAAAAGGTTAAGAACACCCTTTATGTTTTTCAAATTATCTTATAATACATAACTTATTTGGGAAGAGGTGGTATCTTTCATCGTATGGTCTACCATCTCCATGGTCCTCAAGGAATTCATGAGAGTGAAGCCTGGTAAAGAAACAAAAACAGGAAAAAGAATTGCCAGCATTGTTTTATATCAAGACACTTATGTTAAATAATGTATGACCCACCATGCCTAATCCAGTACCAAATTAGACTCTACAAAGTTTTCTACAAAGGCTTATTTCTTATGCAAAACACACTGCCATATCTTGCTTTTGGCATTACTAGGGATCGAGTCCAGGGCCTTCACTTTGAACTATGCCCTCAAACCCTTTTAAATTTTATTGTAGTTTAGGGTCCTGTATAGGATCTTGTTATGTTGCTAAACTGCACAGGACTCAAACTTCTGATCCTCATGCTTCAGCCTTCCAGAATGTTAAAATTACAGGTGTGTGCCACAAAACTCTATGCTATATAACTTTTAAACATAGAGGAAACTATCCCTAAGAATGTTCTTGAGATTATTACAACTGGCTTTTGTTAGTGCAGGCTTTCCAAAACTGGTTGAAATTTGTAGACTGACAGTTTAAATAGACAAAATGCTCACAATCTGCATGCCAACTGGCAATACTGATAACATCCGACACGTCTCTCTCACCAAAGCTTTTGACCACCTAATAAATAAAATTGTACTGTTTTATCATTTGAAAAATCAGAGGTGCTACTTTTTGTTTGAGTTGCAGGTGGTATCATGACAGTTCTGGGTGAGCTGTTCAGTCTGATCCCAACACTCACGGCAAACTGTAAATCTTCTAATTTGTGCTTGTTTTTCTTTTCCAGTTTGTTACCACCAAACTGCTAATTAGAATAAAGACTTCTACAGCAATTTTAGTACTACAGGTCAAAAAGTACATGGAAATCTTTGTGAACCAAGAATTGTGATAAGTGCATTCTTCTTCCATTAGCTCAAGAATGACTATTGTATTACAATGAAGCGCTGACCAGGACTGGAGGAAAAGTGAACTCTTGGAATTTACTATTGGTTTAGTAAACTTTTTTCTATTGCTTCTATTACCACTGCTATTATTAGACTAAATGATCAGTTCCCTTAACTGTGATGATCAGAGAAAGGCTGGATGAATATGATTGTTGTCATTTGTAAGAGGGAGTCAGATTCTTGTCTCTCTCTCAGGTGTATCAAAAGGATAGCAAAACAATTAAATGACAGTATTTAATAATGTACAGAAGAATTTCAGTGCTGATGGTGCTGCTTCAAATGATGACTCAGGAACTTTGGAAACAAGGAAGGAGAAACATTTCTTTCCATCCTCTACTAAGAATAATGGACTTGCCTTGAAGAAAAAAGAAAAAAAATCTCCTCAGTCAAATGTATGTCAAAAATAATTGGTTGGATTTTATCTTTTTATTAAGAGAGGATGAAATATTAAAAAATTCTAAAGATATTCTTTAGCAGTCAAAATTGGATAGTTAAAGTTTCATTGGATAACTACTTGAGGGACATGTGCCATCTTCTATGGAAAGGTGACTGGAAACACAAGATTGAGTAAAGTGAAGAGTTCAGAAGACAGGAGATGAGACAGGCAGAGTAGAAGTGCTGGAAACTCACAGAAAAACAAGAGAAATGAGAGGAATAAAACATTTTTTAAAGTACAAAGAAAAAGAAATACACGAGGAAGCGATGGGGAGGAAAGACAGCAACAGAAACTGAAGTGAGGCAATGAAGATAACATCTGTCTTGGCTTGTCCTGTTTCCTTGGAAATCAGCATCAGTCACCACCATGTTATCCAACAGCCCAGCCTTTGATTCTCTCTTCTGCCTGTAGCTTATGCGGCTTGACAGTCCACTGGTCATGTAGGTCATTGCTAACAGCCTTGGTTTTGATGCTCAGCACTGACCCTAACTTGACTTTGGAGTTATGACCTTGCTTTTTGCTCAGCCCTGCCCTTGAGCACCATGTTTCATAACTGAGTCTGGTGTTCTGCCCGTGCCAGAGGATCTATCTTTGTTATCTTTCTAATACTTTTTTTCTAAGTAAAGGATGCTGTTTTCATGTCTATGCATTCTCTTCTTATGAACTCTGAAGTCTTTGCCTGCAACCTCAGACTCATGTGCTATTCTGTACATACTGTATGAAATACTGGCCATTATGGATAGCTAAGTCCTGCTCATTCCTGATGACCGGCCCACATAGTGATACACCATGCTGAAACTCTCCTTGCAGACTATCTAACTTGTACATCTTGGATAGTTTGATTCCATAGGTTGCATAGTGCTATGATTTGAAAATGGTTTTGTGTCTTCTTTAGATTATTTTTAATAATATTTTATTTATTTGGTACAGGGTTTCATTATACAGCTTGGACTCATAGTGATCCTTTTGCCTCAGCCTCCCCAATGCTGGGATTACAGGTGTGTGCCACCATGCCTGGTTTTGGTGGCCGGCTCTGCATAGGGCCAGTATGGCATGAGGTACTGGTGATTGAACTCGGGTCCTTGTGCTTGCCAGGCAGATGCTTAGACTGTGGAGCTATCTCTCTGGACCAGTTTTGTTGTCTTGTAAGGGTCCATATGTGGGAAGTTGGGTTCTAGGTTGGTAGAGCTAGCATATGGTAAAACCTTACATAGGTGGGGACTAGTGGGAGGTCTTAGGTCACTGAGGGCATGCTCTGGAAAGGGATTGAACTGGACTCTCATTGCTCTTCTGAGAGGGTAGTGTAGCAGGAGCAAGCTTGGGCCACTCAGTTTTTCTGTAACTTTCTATCTGGCCAGAAAGTCTCTTAGATTTTCAAATGAAGCTAGAAATCAACTTTGCTATTTAAAAAAAATAGGTGTTTTCCAGTCCATAATTTGTTGTCATTGTACTTTACTTGCAAATAATATATCATATGAGTTGCTAAAGAATGGGTGGAATTAAATAGCTTTGATCTTAAATTTTCTCACTTGAGACTATAGGTCAAGTTTTGGGTTATAGTGATAGGTAATAGGGTTGGCAGGTGGCAGTCAGATGGGTAGAGGCAAAACAACCCCAGAGAACAAGGCCATTATTCCTAGATTCTATTTGAAAATTGAGAAAATGTTAGGTGTGACATATGGAGTAATTTACTATATTGTTGTAATGATTGGTGATATTATAAGTTGAATGGCTGAAATCTTAACCTCCAGGACCTATAAATGTGACTTGACTTTGAGTTAAGGAAGATGAGGTCCTCATCTAATTAGAGCCAGTGTGCTTATAAAAAGGAAAAAAAATTGGAGAGATAGATACATTTGCAAAGAAAACACCATATGAAGATGAAATCAGAGATTGGGGTGATGCATGCACAAGCTAAGTAATGACACATATTGCCACGACATTGCTGGAAGCTGGGAGAGAGGCCTGAAACAGATTCTCTGTCATTCTCTCAGAAGAAAAAATTCTGCCAGTAACTTGACCTTGAATTTCCAGACTCCAGAACTCTAAGATTCAAATTTCTATTGTTCTAAATCATCCCATTTGGTGTTAATTTTGTTGAGGCAGCCCTAAGGAATGAATACTCGTGCTAGAGATTTGGTAACCAGAAAATCTTAACTGTGGAAATAACATTAAATTTTTTGTAGTTTACATAAGTAACAATACTGTACTGTGAAATTTTCTAAGAAGGCACATTACTAAATGTTCAGGGGGGACATGTGCATGTGCATGCACATGCATGTGCATGCACACACACACACACACCCATACACATACCTGAAATTGATGTGAAATCATGGATATATTACCTTGATTGTGGTGATAACTTCACATTGTATATCAAGTCACCCCTCTGTATCCCTGAAATATATACAACAGCAAAGAAGTAAATTACATAGTCAATTTTTTTATATTGCCAACAAATAGTTGAAGTCCAGAAGTGTCAAATTAATTAATTGTTTGAGATCATAGCTTGTACAGCAAGATCAAGAATAATACTTTGAACTTTAGACTCCTAGTAGATGCTGTACCTATTCTTTCTGCTGTTCCACAAATTACTAGGGAGCACCCATACAGGAGCAAGACTTGACATACATACAAGAGGATAATCCAAAAGTTAGAAAATGAGTTACAAAAATGAATAGCCCAACTTCTTATCTAAAATTAATCTGACTGGGATTGTATTTTAGATTAATTTAGCCACTTTAAAAATTCTAAGTGGCTTCTGAGAGCAATATGATTTGTTCCTCTAATGTGTTCCTTAGGGCAGTTGGCCCTTATCATTGTTTTCCAAACCACTAGTCTGGTAATATTTATGGGATGCCTATGGAGTGCTGGCCCTCCTGAATCCCTGTTCTCCATACAGAAGAGCCAGTCTGGTGAGAAGTTGCCTGCTTTCCCTGCAATTCTTCACAGGATAATGCCCCACTGCACTTGCTAATCCAAAAGATCAGTCAGAAAGAAAAGCAACTTGCCCAGTCCTAGCCCAGGTCCCCTGAGTGTGTGGGAGAGCTTCCTGTTACCCTGTGCCAGCGGGACCAGTCCCAGCCCAGGCGCAGCGGGGGCCGGGCCCTCTCCCACCCCCTTGGGACGCCCCCCACCACTCTGCAGACCTCCCCTACCCCACCCGCGGAGTAGGAATTTCTGCCGCATTCCGGGAACCCCCAGACCCAGTCCTAGTCCAGGTCCAGTGAGTGTGTGGGAGAGCTCCGTCTTCCCCCTACTTCACTTTGCCCCTCCAGGCACATCTCAGACCTGGAATACATGCCTGGGGTGTAACCCTGCAGCTGCAATCCCTGCAGAGAGTGTAGAGGATAGATCCACCCAGCTAGTCCAGGAGCAGAACATCTCGCCACAGGGACACAACAGGTTCACCCTTAAGGGCAGCAGTGGGAAGGAGCTGAGCACAGCAGCCAGACCCAAGCCAGACACAGCTGGATAGGTCCAAGCTTTGTAGAGCTGCACCTGAACTTCAGTATGTGCGAAGGTTATAACTATAGCAAAGATGTACAGCAAAGGTCAGAAGACAGTGCTACACAACATGATGAAAAGGAACAAAATGCAACCTCAGAACTCAACACCACATTACCATTCCTGATTTGAAATTATACTACAAGGCTACTGTGATAAAATCAGCATGGTACTGGCATCAAAATAGACCTGATGATCAATGGAATACATTAGAAGACACTGAAGCCCCAATGAACACACTCAGCCACCTTATCTTTGATAAAGGGGCCAAACAAACTCACTGGAAGAAAGATAGCCTCTTTAACAAATGATGCTGGAAAAACTGACTCTCTACATGCCAAAAACTCAAACTTGACCCAGGTCTACCACCATGCACTAAACTAAAGTCGAAATGGATTAAAGATCTAAACATTAAAGCAGAGACACTAAATCTCCTGGAAGAGAAAGTAGGAGGAACTCTTGAAGACATAGGGGTAAGCAAAGAGTTCATGGACAAAAATCAAATCACATGGGTAACAGTTGAAAGAACTAACAACTGGGATCTGTTCTTACTGAGAAGTTTTTTCACGTCAAAAGAAATTACCAAAGAGTGAAAAGGCAACTCATAAATCTGGAAAAAATCATGACAAATAAGTACTCAGACAAAGGTCTGCTCTCTAGAATCTATAAAGAACTAAAAAACACTAGGACCCCAAAATTTAAAGACCCAATCCAGAAATGGGCATCCGAGATGAACACACACTTCTCAGAGGAAGAAATTAAAGAAGCGAATAAATATATGAAAAAATGCTCCACATC
>NW_004524614.1:12140660-12210512 GCF_000260255.1 Octodon degus
TTAGAGTTGAACCCTTTGTGTCTCTCTGGGAAGATGTTCTGCTCCTGAATCAGCTGGGTGGGTCTTTCTTCTAGCCTCTTTGCAGGGAGTTCTGCTGAAGGGTTTCCTACTGGGCCTGCAGCCTGGGTCCATTGAGGATCCGTGGTCCCCAGGTCATCTCACTCACTGGCGGGGCCTGCGCTCTGGGTCTGTTCAGGATCCCGCGGGCCGGTCGTCTCACTCCCTGGTATTCTGAATATGGGCTGCTTGTGGATGTTCGAGAAGAAGGGGGTGATGAATGAAAGCAAGAGACTGGAAAAAGGAATATTGTGGGACTGTCCTGCTTCAAGGTTGTATATGGTGAGATTTTTGGACTAGTGTGCAAACAAGAGAAATTATTTATCCTATTTTTAAAGTATAGTCTAATTTTTAAATGTTTTTTTTATCATATTATGTAGGGACTTAAAGTTCAACTTATCAATACTTGATGAAAAATACCTGTTCCTTATTATGCCTAAGATGTTTGAAATGCAGAGAGATAGTGAGGTTAAGATTAATAGCCTAAATCGTTTGAAAATAACAATAAGCTTGTCTTCTGGATGGTTAACAACCTAAGTTTACAGACCAAAAATAGAGAAAAAGGAGGGCTACAAGGAAAGCCAACATTTCAGCCCTAGCCTTCCAAGGTCAATTAAGACTCAGGACATATGAGAACTTGTACTGTAACGTCATGTAACTCAGTAGTGTCCCAAATTTTCTGATCAAGGAGATTATGGGGCCAAAGAGGAAAGCAATTGATAATGTAGAGTGTGCCTAAGGAGAGTCACATGGAGAGACAACATTCTCTCAGGTTTTCACAGAGAGCACATTGGCCAAGCAATGGCTGTGACTCATCCACATGGCTAACACTGACTAAGCTTCTACAATCTGAGGTACAAGATCTCTTGATAAATCCTGAGGGGATTTCACTGACCTTATCAGACCCAAAAGCTACAACTCTTGTTGCATAGGTCCTGCTTTACCTTGGTCTTAACCATCCAGTAGAAAAGTATAAAAACGAAGTATAAGAAGTAAAGTCATGCTGTTATGTTGAGGTATAGGGGACTCAGGTCAACAATTTCTGACATTGCCAGTAAAGCGGAAGGCCCAATACTGTTATGGGCTACTGGACTCTTTTAGAATATTCTGCTGAGTTTACACACCTATAATATTCAAATAATGGAACTTAACAAAAAAAGGGGATACAGATGAATGTCCATTTTGTATCTGTGTATTCAAAGTGGTTAGGATAGATATATAGTTACATTCTCTTAATGAATAGAATGATTTGTTCTAATGGTGTTTGTAAATAGGATATCAAGTCTGCATCTTGTACAGCAATTAACCACTAAGAAGTATGTATGCAGTATGTTAATTATTGAAACTGTCCTACCGATTTGATTTGAAACTGCTATTTGTTTATCAATGAACTTATGGCATAAAAATAAAAATAAAATAGAAAAGATGATAGAAAGGAAGAAAGAAAGAAAGAAAGAAAGAAAGAAAGAAAGAAAGAAAGAAAGAAAGAAAGAAAAAAAGAAAAAAAAGTAACTCATAGGAAAATTTCACATTGTATATCAGGTTACCCCTCTGTATACCTGAAATATATATAACAAAAAGACATAAACTATACATTCAAATTCTTTTATATTGCCAACAAATAATTGAAGTCCAGAATTGTCAAATTAATTAATTGTTTGAGATCAATTCACTGAAATTTCTGTTAGCTGATTTTGTTTAGTTTCTTCTTTTTCTTCCCTCCCACTAACTCCAAGACATTTGTAAAGTTCCTAAAGGCATTTTTTCATTGGCAGAATCATACATTTTAAGAGCCATCACTCAAGATAATGCCTAACAACAAAAAATAAAATTAATTTATATAATGCTTTAACAAGCAAGAATTTCAGAGTAAAATGCCCTCAAGGCAATGAAGGTAACTTAAAAATATAAATTAGAAGTTTGCATGTTAAATATGCTGGCGTGTTTTTTATTCCCTCAAGTAAATGTGCTTTATCTTATTTTAAAGATTATATTTCATTTTAAAACTTTTTGCATGTATTTTAAAAATATATCTTTATATCTGTATATCTTTATAAGGTATATTTATGTGATGTTTACTGCATGCTTTTTCATTTATTGCTCAAATCAGGGTAAACATAACTGTTGTTCAAATATTTACCATTTCTTTGTGGTGAAATATTGAAAGTCCTTCTAGCTTTTTGAAATATGCATACATTATCAACACCTATTTCACCCTACTGCTGAACAGAATTCTAGAACCTATTTTTTTCATATTTTGAACTTTTTAAAAATTTAACACGTATATAGAAGTGTAAAAATAATATTCGTCTTAATGGTTTTCCATTAAGTAAAAATACCCCATTAAAAAAAAAAAGCAAGAGATGAAGAGGCACAATGTCACCAGGACTCTGGCAGCTTCCCTTGGGACCCTTGCTCCTCGTTCCTCTCCCAGAGTAACTATCATTCTGACTTTTAACACTTTTGATCAATTTTTGTTTTGACTGCTTAGGTAAGTTTTACAATTAGAACTATGTAATCTATACTATTCTCTTTTTTTGCATTTTTATATTGCTTAGTTCTCTGACTTTTTATTAAACATTTTTTGAACCATAGTTAGCTTCGGTTTTGTCGTATATTTGTAATGCTTTTAGTCTCATTACTGATAATATTCCATTATACGTGTATGGTCAATCCTCCATATCACCAATTGTGTGCCCAGATCCAGTAAACTGTACACTGAAAATATTTTGGGGAAAATTACACCTATATTTAACATGTACAAGTGTTTTTCATAAATATTTCTTTTCTTTTTTACCCCATTGTTGTTTTTTTAAGACAGTGTCAAAGAATGTAATATAGCCTGGCCTTGAACTCACTACATAGTCCAGGCTAGCTTCCAACTCAGAGTGATTCTCTGGTCTCAGCCTCACAAGTGCTGGGATTATAACTTGTATCACCATGATAAGCTCTTCTTGTTATTTCTTAAAAAATACTGTACACTAATTATTTTCACAGTACTCACTTTGTATTAGATATTTTAATTAAACTAAAAATGATTTAAGGGTATGAACAGGTTATGTGCAAACAACATATTTTATATAAGAGATTTGAGAATCCAATTTTCATATTAATATGAATTCTAGAACAAATTCCATGTGGCTATCAAGAGATGACTGTGTAACATACCTCGGAAAGCTTCATTTTTTGCTATTACAAGCTGTGCTCTTAGAAACATCCCAGTACATGTCCCTTGGCAGCTGTATGAGTCAACTTCCTGTCACTGAGGCAAAGTACATGAGAAAACTCATTCAAAGGGAGGGAAGATTTGGCTTAATGGAGATTTCAGTCCAGAGTCAGCTAATTCCATTGCAATGGCCTGCGATGAGGGAGAATGGTGGAGCAATCGTGCTCACTTTGAGGCATCCAGGAGGCAAAGGAATGGGAAAAAATGAGAGAGGAAAGGGCCAGGGACAAGCCTGGTCCACAAGACCTGGTCCACACAGCCTTCAGCTAGCTTCTTTTTAACCTGTGTGGTACATGTGTGATGGTATCATATTTATGTTTCTGATATTCTAACTTAGTCATGATTTACAGGATTGAGCATTTTCTCGACACATGTATCACCAGTGTGAGGGGCTTACATCAGTTTATTTTTCTGTAGTGATTTTACCATTTAAATTTCATTTGTGATTTTTTAAATGAATGAATATATGCTTCTCTATATTTATCTATGCATATTGTGGCTTTTGCACTTGGTTCATTATGGGATTTGATGAACAAACCTTCTTAATCTTATTGATTGATTGATTGATTGATTGATTGTATTTTTTAGGGAAAGGTCTACAGGGTGTTTAGGATCTCACTACTAGATTGGACTCATAGTTATCCACCTGTTTACAGCCTCCCAAGACCTGGGATTACAGGAGCGTGCCACCATGCCCAGTCTCCATTGCAGTCTCAGTGTGCCCTGGGAGTGGGGCTGCATGGCAGGTCCGGGGATCAAATGCCCGGCCCCTGGGCCTACTTGTAGGTGCTTTAATCCTCTGAGCTCTTTGGCCGACCCCTTCTTAATTTTAATATAATCTAATTTATCAGTTTTTCTTTATTGTTGATGTTTTTTGCATCTGCTTTAAGAAGTCATTGCATGCACTAAGGTTGTAAAGTTGTCATCCTGTCTTATTAAAAATCCTTTTAAATTTAGCTATTATATTCTAATTTGAAAACCATTTAGAGTTGTTTCTGACTATGGAGTTTGGTAGAGGCCAGGATTTGTTCTTTAATCTCATATGTGTGGCCAGTTGCCTCAACACTGTTGCTGAGCAGAGCACCTACGCCCCATTGCTCTTGATTGGAAGCTGTGCCATGCGTCATGGAGCTACTTGTGTGGGGGTATTTTTCCAGAGCTCCCTTTCTATTCTGCTGATTTATTTTAATTAATTAATTAATTAATTAATTAATGTTTTGCTACCAGCAATTGAACTCAGGATGTTTTATTGCCAGGCAAGTGCTGGGCTGCTGAGCTATATCCCTGGCCCACCTCTGGTTTATTCCTCTGTCATTGTGCTGTTAACAAAATGTTTTCATGACAATAGATTTCCCTCTTAAAAAATTATTTACTTATTTATTTATTTGGTAAAGGATCTTGCGACGCAGCTGAGATTCAGTGATCCTTCTGTCTCAGCCTCCCCAGTGCTGGGATTACAGGCATGAGCCACCACACCTGTTTTCAGGGCAAGCGCAGCATGCCTGGGGTTCCAGGGCTGCAGTGGGATGTGGTGGGTCAAACTTGGGCCCTTACGCTTAGCAAGCAGGTGCTTAGATCACCAAGCTATCTTCCAGCCCTCGATTTCTAGTAGGTCTTGATATTTAAAGCTCTCATTTGGCAACCGTTTATCATCTAGATATTCTTGAGTTTCTGGAAAATTTTATAGGGCTTTTGGAATCAGCTTTTCACTTCCTAAGAAAACAAGCTCCTGGTGTATTGACTGAAAGTTCATTTTAATTATAGATTAATTTTGGGAGAATAAGCATATTTAAAAATATTATAGATATGTTTTAATTTATTTGCCTCTTTTGTTTAGGCCTTCTTTATCCCAATATTTTGTAATTTTTAGTGTAGAGTTCTTATACATATTTTTAAATTAATTTATACATATTTAGTGTATTTTGATACATTTGTCAGCAGTAGCATTATGTCCTTTGTCATTAAAAATTTGTTTATTTTCCAAAGGATTATTGCTGCTTTATTTTTATTGATCTGGTACATAGTGACATGGTTAAATTCACTCATTATTCAAATAGGTTGTTTGCTGTTTCTTTCATTTTTCTAGTTGCATAAGCAAGTCATATGCAAATAATGCAAATAATAATTTTCATTTTTCCTTTATAGTTATTGTACATACTATTTAATTTTCATGCATCTTGTACTTACTGGATATGTAGTTCAATGTTGAATAAAAGTGGCAACAGATGTGACTTGTTGTGGTGGAACACGCATCTAATCCCTCCACTTGGGGATTGGAGACAGAATAATAGCTCCAACTTGGAGCCAGCCTGGGTTGCTTAGCAAAAGAAAAGGAGTAATGTGGATACTTTTCCCCCATGTCCAGTTTCAAGGGAAAGGCAATCAGCATTTCACCAGTAAATATGATTCTTTAATAGGATTGTTTTTAAATGGGTCCCATTATGTTCTCCAGGCTGACCCGGAACATCAAGCTGAAGCTATATTCCTGCTTCAAGCATCCTAAGCTAGATTTTGGTTTCTGTGTAAATGAGATATTACCAAGTAAATGGAAGTGTTTTGTTTCTGATTTGCTACCAGGTGTCATCATATTTGGCTTTTTTTTGTTGTTTTTGGTACCAGGGCTCAAATTCAGGACATTGCACTGGCCAGGCACGTGCTTATGCTGCTGAGTTTCCTCCCTGGCCTATGTCATTATGATAAATATTGCAAAAAAGCTTTAATGTTTTTATTGAGATGATCATATGCTTTTTCTATTTAATTCTGCTACTGTCCTTGATTAAACTGATTAATTTTGAAATGCCTTGCTTTCTTGGACAAAATAAACTTGTCTTGCTGTATCATTTTTTCTATTTTTATTTTAAAGACAATTAAACAACAATAAAATGATGAAGAATGTCATTTTTGTATGCTGTGGCATTTATTAAATAAAATATTTTAATCAATATTCATTCATAAGTGATATTTGGTTGTAGCATACTTTTTTGTAATCTCTAAGGGCTTGGGTTTACATACTACCAACCTCATAAAATTGGAGAGAGTCATCTCATTTCCTCTTCCCTGAACAAGTTTTTGTTTGTTTGTTTGTTTTGATGGAACTGGGGATTGAACTCAGGCCCTTGCACTTGCCAGGGAAGAGCTTATTCCACTAAGCCATCTCCCCAGCACCTCCTGAACAAGTTTTTAAGAGATTGGTGATCTTTATTTTCTTCAATATTTGAAATAATTCAGTGGTAGAATAGCAAAGTCATGTGAGTCTGGGGATTTCATTCAGGAAAGATTAATATTACAGGCTCATTAAAAATATATAAAGTTGTTCTGATTTTCCATATCTTTTTATGGGGATTATTTGAGGCATTTGTCCATCTCATCTAAATTGACTGATTTATTGGCATACATGGCATGATACAAACTATATATGGCTTTTGTCTGTGGCTCTTGGCACAGAGCTCCTGAAACCCTTGGAATTTCTTGGATGATAGCAGTTTTATTGGTTATTAAGAATAAGTGTCTTTCCATGACATCTCTATTTAAGTGAGATAACTAAAGACATCAGGATGGGGCTGGTTACCAGAAAAACCAAGTGATTAGGGAGGAGAGCTTTTAGTCCTATCAGAGACCTTGGTGGAGGAGCTGGGAGCTGGAGGTTGGACCTTTGTAGAACATGCGAGCAATGAGAGCCAGAAGACTGTGGTGTTGGTGAATGTGCAGAGGGGGCCTGCAAGGTGGCGAACTCTGAGAGATACAGTTGTATTCTATATAATAAACCAGTTGGTTTAAGTAAACTGCTTTATTGAGTCCAGTGTGATGTTCTAACTATTAATTTTGAGGAAAAAGTCATGGAACTCCTGATTTATATGTGGTTACTTAGAAGTATGGGTGCTCAGGGACTTGTTACTGGAATCTGGAGAGAGAACAGTCTTCTAATTAGCTTGGACTCTCCCCCAAGCTCTGCATTTATAGTCTCAGATCATTGTTTTTTTTTTTAACCTTACTTTTTTCTAATATAATAACGAAAGATTATACTTTTTTCTAAAGATATTTTTAACTGCACTCCACAAATTTCATTATATTTGCCACCAAGTTAAAAATATTTTATTTCAATTTCTTCTTGAGATGAGAATTAATTAGAATTATCTTAGTCAATTTCCAAACCCATAAGAAGGATCCCAGTCAGTCATTATCTTCTGCATTTTGTTACTTTGAAAAAAAATTATTGCTACTTTCTTTACAACAACATATTGCCATTTTGGGTAAATGTTTCATAAGTATGCAAAAAGCATTCTCGTTCTAAGTTTGGTGTGTGTACTGTTTTATATATGACTATAGGGACAGTTAGAGGGGACGATAGAGATAGGGCATGCAAGACTGTGACATGGCTGATGTGGCAGATGACTGTAGAAATGATCACCTGCTTACTAGAAATTGCCCTTTGTGAAACCTTGGAAAATGTAGAACTTATTTTTAAGAACCAGCTTACATGCTTTTACTATATACCCCTAAACCCCACACCCTTAGCTCACCTTAGCAACAGCTCTCCCCAGCAACAGATCACCCTGGCAACAAATGCTGACTCTAATTGGCCTAGAGTACACCAATCAGTGGTGACTCCATAGCTCTTACTTCATCCCAGACCAGATTACCCCTATCAATTTGGGCAGTGCAAAGACCTCTGCTGACAAGCTCTTTTGAGCTCTCCATGCAGTACAGCTTGTTGTTCGGGAGCTTTGTCTCTGCTTTCAGTATCTTATAAATAAATTTCTGCTGCACACGACTACTGTTTCTGACTTCTTTGCAGAACCAGATTTCCTCTTTCTGCATTTGGGGAACCTTTGAAGTTCACTCAGTTTTGGCTTACTCTGGCATTCCCCTTGGGAGGGAACCCACAGACCCAAGGGGGAGTTGTGCCTTGGGAGACCCCTTACTCCCGAGACCTCCTTCTGAAGATGCAGGGCCAATGTTAATCCTGTTTTCCTTTTATCTTAATATGTTACCTTTTCTGTGGGTCATACAACTTTCTTTGTTATCTTTATTATTTTTGAGACAGGATCTTGTTACATATCCCCCATTGGCCTCTGACTGGTGATGATCCTTGTGCTTCAGGCTTCCCAGTGCACCTTGTCCGGCTGTGTTGTATGTTCTTTCTTTATCACTTAAGGCTTATGTTTGATTTATGTAAATCTAACTGAATTACTTTTACCAATTCTCTGACCATACTGGAAGTTTATGATATTTTAACTCCGTGTAGCCAGTTAACATTTTACATTATTGCTATCATGTATTCTACTTTAATTTGAAGTCTGCTTCACATTAGTATTACAGTTTTGTAGAGTGATTTTGATTTATATCTTTCCACAGGCAACTTTCTGTCACCTTTATTCTTTCTTGCGTTTTGTGTTTCTGTTTAAGATTATTTTTGTTTGCCTGAAGAATTCTCTTTAGTAATTGTATTAAGAAAGTCTGCTAGTGATACTTTTCTCAGTTTTCGCACATCTAAAAGCATCTCAATTTTACCTTTATTTCTGAAAGATATTTCCATGTGTTATTTAATTCTATTTTGGCACTTCTTCTGCAAAATGCAATTATACTTTTAATATCTTCTGTCATAATCACTGTTAAAATTGGCCTATTTTAGTTTTTCTCATTTGAAAGTATCTTTTTTCTTATGTCTTTCATATTTAGCAATTTTGCTATAGTGTAAATTTATAACTTTTTCATCTGTTTGGTGTTTATAGCATTTCTTCAATATATGTGTCAGTGTTTCCCCCTGTGTTTGACGACTCCAGGGTACATTGCTTCAATATTGCTTCTCATTTTCAGTGTGATCATTTTAGGACAAAGTATCTCAGAATGTTTAAAATTTCCCCATGTTTCTTTTACTGTTTAATTTAATTTCCATTTCTCATTCTTTTATTTGTACATTTCTTTATTCCTCTTCCTAAATTATTTATTTATTTATTCATTGCAGGGTCTTGCTATATAGTTCAGACTTGGAGTGATCCTCCTCTCAGCCTCCCCAGCACTAGGATTACAGGCGTGCACCACCACACCCATTTTTAGGGCTAGCATGGCATACCTGGGGCACCAGGCCCACACAGCATGTGGTACCTGGGGTTGAACTAGGTCCTTGCACTTGTCAGGCAGGTGCTTAGACTGCTGAGCTATCTTCCTGGCATAAAATTATCTTTTTAACTGTACCTAATATTACTGATAAACATGAATATCAAATTGTTAACTTAATTATAATTATGGTAAAAGGATTTTTAAAAATATATCTTACATTTTGCCTAAATTCTCCTATTATCCCTTTTATTCTTTTTTCTCCTTTTCTTTTTTGGGTATTAGTCATAGCTATTTTATTTTGTTTATTTGTTTATTTTTTCTGTATTTTAGGGAAGGGTCTACAGGGTGTTCAGGTTCTCACTACTAGATCAGGCTTGTAGTTATTCTCCTGTTTATAGCCTCCCAAGTGCTGGGATTATAGGTGTCTCAGTGTGCCCTGCGGGAGGGGCCAGCACGGCAGGCCCAAAGGATCAAACCCCTGACCCCTGTGCCTACTTGCAGGTGAATTAATCCACTGAGCTATTTGGTTAGCCCAGTCATAGCTATTTTAAATCCTGTGTCAAATAAATCTAGTCACATTGATACATTTAATTTTGTCTAGATAGTTTTCTTTCTTCTGTCTGGCACATTTTAACTGAATTCTAAATATTGTTTATAATCACAAGAATATTTTTTCAGAAGCACTTAATTTTAAAATGATAGGCAGTTATAGTAGTAGTAGATCATCTTAATCTAACCCAAAGTAGGCCTGGTGGTGGGCTGAATTGCAGGGTTTTAAAGGCTTTGTTTTCATTTTTATTCTGAGGATGTTACCCTACCACAGCTGAACCTGAGAACTAACGTATTCACAGGAATTTAATTTGTACTTGCCCTTAACTTAAATTTTTGTCTTTGTAACACAAGGGGACTACTGATAGGGCTGTCTAGCTTCTAAACCTTTTAGTCCATAATTTCTTTTAGTCTTCCTGTATTCTAGTCATTCTCTACTCAAAGACCAGCAAATACTATAAAGGGAAAAGATTGTATTTTAATTTTTCCCCTCTGCCTTCCCCTTCTCGCTGAAATTTTTGATTCCAAATTTGGCATCTTGGCCTGATGATTGTAATTGGACTTAAATTTTATATAGTCTTTTATTTGTGCTTGGTAAAAGTTTTGGTATGTTGTAAACTAGTGTTTGTATGGCCATAAGACATTTTCTAAAGTTATTGTTATGATATTAGCCACATTGATGGTGTTGATTAGAATTTTGTGCACTTTCACCTTCAGCCTGTTAGCTATTATAATTTATAAATTAATAATTCAGCAAATGAATGTCATGTGTGACATCATGTACAATTTATTTCATGATATGTTTAAAATGTTCCTGAAGCATCTATATATTATTGGGTACTACTACATAGATTTTTTTCATAAGCTCTTGTTTGTCAAAAATTTACTTTAAAAAATAATCTAGTATGTTATATCTAGTGTAACATCTTTATCAAAAGTTTTAGAAAACCCAGAATTGTCCATTAATTTCAGGTTTTAAAAATAATTTAGCAAACACTGTACTGAGATATTTGCAACCTATAAACTCATCTGACAGTTTAACAGTATTTCATAACTTATAATTAGTTCTAATATTTATTGAGCAAATTTTTTGTGTGTCCCATAATATTTGCTAAGACATGCATTTCAATTTGATATATTATGTTCTGGACAGTATTTGACAGTATAGCTTTTTCAGAAAGTGTAATTACTTCCTCTGTCATTTGATTTTAAAAATTTTAATATTTAATGAAAAAATCTTCAGATATGTATCTAAACATTTCCTATCCCGTTTAATGAAATTTTGTCAAGTTTCAGATTGACTGAAACATTTAAATTTCTTACTTCCTAAACATGTTTTGAATATGTAAGTTTAAAACTTGGATCTTGACAATAATTATTATTTTATTTCTTAAGGAGAGTGCAAATTAGAATTAAAACAAAAAATTACAAGTGATACAGATATTCACTTAACAAAGTAATATGAATTTCACAGCATTTGTTGTAATACAAAATGTTGTCTTCCAACTAGTTGTGCATATTACCAGATATATGCATGTAAAATTTGAAGAAGAAAAAGAAAAAGAAAGAAATATATAAGAAATTAATAACACAAAAAGAGAAACAATTGGAAAAAGGAGATGAAACAAATTAAAGCATTAACTTCTTCTTTCCATAGATCAGCAGAAATGCACAGTAGAGTTTCCAAACAATCCAGCTTACATACATAGATAAATCTTTTTCCCACTCCTTCTCCTATCTTCCTCAATTCAGTAACTCTTTCTTTTTGAAGAAGTTTATTTCATTTTCCTAGTATCTATTGTAGCCTTCAGATCCTATTTTTCTCTTTCAAGTTTTCACACTAAGGAGACAATACAATGTTTGCACATGCAGGTCTGACTTATTTCACTTACGAGTACGTTCTCTAGTTGCATCCATTTACTGACAAAAAACTCAAATTTATCCTGTTTTATAGCTGAATAATACTCCATTGTGTAAAAATACATTTTCATTATCCATTCTTCAGTTGATGGGTATCTTGGTTGTTTCCAAGATTTAGCTATAACAAGTTGCGCTGCTATAAACATGGGTGAACATGTATTGCTGTGGTATGATGTTTTCACTTCATCTGGAAAAATACCCAGGAGGGGAATAGTTGGCTTGAGTGGGATCTCCAGTCCTAGCTTTTTAAAGAATCTCCACATGGATTTCCACAGTGGTTGTACTAGTCTGCACTCCCACCAACAGTGCAGAAGGGTTGCTTTTGCTCTATGGCCTCTCCAGCATTTGTTATTGACTGATTTCTTGATGTTAGTCATTCTTTCTGGGGTGAGATGGAATTTCAGTGTTGCATTTCTTGAATGAGTAATTATGTTGAATATTTTTTTCATGTATTTACTTGCCATTTGTATTTCTTCCTCCGAGAAGTGTATATTCATCTCTGATGCCCATTTTTGGATTGGGTCTTTGAATCGGGGGAGCCTGATTTTTAAAATTCATTGTATTTTGTGGATGGAAGACCTTTGTCTAAAGGACAGCCAGTTATAATTCTTTTCTTGTTTGTTAGTTTTCATTTTACTCTGTTAAAGATTTGCTTTGAAGTGCAGAAACTTTTAAAAAGATGGGATCCAAGTTTTTTATTTTTGAAATATTTCCCATGCAGTTTGTTTTGTTCATTAACTCTACTGACTCCTTTGTCTTTAACATTTCCACCTACATTTTCCTCCAAAATATTTATTGTTTCTGTTTTAATATTTAAATATTTGATCAATTTTGACTATAGCTTTGCATGTGGTGTTAGGTATGGGTCTAGTTTTAGCCTTTGACATATGAAAAGCCAGTTTTTCCAACACCATTTATTAAAGAAGCTGTCTTTCTACCAGTGAGCTTGTTTGGCTCCTTTATCAGAGATAAGGTGGCTGAGTGTGTTGCAATTGTGTCTGCATCTTCTAATCTGTTGCAGTGATCTTCAAGTCTGTCTCTATGCCAGTAGCATGCTGATTTTATCACAGTAGCTTTATAGTATAATTTCAGGTCAGAGATTGTGATACCTCCTGCCTTTCCTTTGTTTCCTAGGATTGCTGTTGATATTCTTGGCCTCTTCTGGTTCTAAATGAATTTGAGGAAAGTTTTCTCTAGCTTTATGAGGTATACTAATGGTATTTTAATCAGGATTATATTGAATATGTATAGCAATTTTGGGAGTATGCCCATTTTCACAATGTCAGTTCTTTCTATCCAGGAGCATGGAATATTTTTCCATTTTCTCAAATTATTTTCAATCACTTTTATCAGAGTACCATAATTTTCACTATATTAATATTTTTTTGTCATTTGTGAGACTGATTCCCAAGTACTTATTTATTTTTGGATTGTTATTGTGAAAGGCATGGTTTCCCTAATTTTTTTTTCAGTGTGTTCATTCTTTGTGTACAAAAATGCTACTGGCTTTTGGGTGTTGGTGTTGTATCTGGCTACATTTCTGAATTTGATGATTAAATCTACAAGACCCTTGGTGGAGTTTTTGTGGCCCTATATGTAGAGTATCATGTCATCTGAAAATATTGATAATTTCACTTCTTTTCCAATCCTTATTCCTTTTATTTCTCTCTCTTATCTAATTGCTCTGGCTAAAGTTCCCAGAACTATATTTAACAGGAGTGGAGACAGTGGACATCCCCTTCTTGTTTCTGATTTTAAAATGAAAGCCTCTGTTTTTGCCTATTTAGTATGTCATTGGCTGTTGGTTTCATATAGATGGATTTTATCAGGTTCAGATATAGACCATCTATTCTGATTCTCTGTAGGGTTTTTATCATGAATGAGTGTTGGGACTTTGTCAAAAGCTTTTTCTGCATCTATTGAGATGATCATGTGGTTTTGTTCTTGGTTCTATTGATGTGGTGTATTACATTTATGGATTTGCATATGTTGAGCTATCACTGCCTTCATGGAATGAATCCCACTTGATCATGGTGTATAAGCTTCATGATGATATGCTGTATTCTGTTTGCTAATATTTAATTGAGGATTTTCACATCTATTTTCATTAGAAAGACTGGCCTATAGTTCTCTTTTTTCAGTTGGATATTTCTCTGGTTTGGAAATTAGAGTAATACTTGCATCCAGGAATGAGTTTAGGAGAACTGCTTCCCTTCAATTTCATTGACTAGTTTGAGAAAAATTGGCATTAAATCTTCTCTACGTTTCTTATAGAATTCTGCTGTGAATCCATCAGGACCTGGGATTTTCTTTGTTGATAGGTTTTTTTTTTTAATTACATTTTCAGTTTCATTTCTCATTATTGGGCTATTCAGAGTTTGTATATATACTTGACTCAGCTTTGGCATTTCATATGTATCTGGGAAATGGTCTGTCTCTTCTGTTTCCCATCCTGTGAGAATAAAGATTTTGGAAATAAGTATTGATCATCTTCTGAATTTCTCTAGGGTCTGTAGTGACTTTGTTATTTTCATTCTTTATTGCTTTACTTTTTTTCTTTCCTTTTTAAAATTAGGTTTGCTATGGGTTGATCAATTTAATTTATTCTTTCAAAGAACCAACTATTTGATTCATTTATTCTTTGTATCATTTTCTTTATCTCCAATGCATTAATTTCTGCTCTGATCTTTATAATTCCCTGCCTTCTTTGGGCTTTGAGCTTGATTTCCTTTTCTTTTCAAAGAGGTTGTGGTGCAGCATAAGATCATTTATTTGGGCTTGTTTTGTTTTCCTAATATGCAAATTTATCACTACAAATTCTCCTCTTAAGACAGCTTTCATTGCATTCCACAGATTTCAGTAAGTTGTATCTGCATTTTCATTTGACTAAATAGTTTTTCATTTTTTTTTAACTTCATCTGTGACCCAATTTTTTTTAGGATATTGTTATTTATTTTCCACGTGTTTATGGTGTTTTTGTAATTTCTTTCGTCAATAATTTCCAGTTTATTGAACTGTGATGAGATAGTATGCATGGGATAATTTCAATTATTTGCATTTACTTAAAAATGCTCTCTGTGTTAGCATGTTTTCTATCTTGGAGAATATTCCATGCAGCTGTGAATAATGTGCATTCTGTTGTTGCTGGGTCAAACACTATGTAAAGATGTACCAAGTCAATGTCTTCACCAGTTTGGTTTAGTTCTGTTATTTATTTGCTGATTTTTTGCCTAGTTGGTGTATCTCTTTGTGACAGTAGCGGTTATAGTCACCCATTACTATTGTATTATTGCCCATTTGATTTTTCATGTCTGTGAAAATTTGTCTTATGTAGCAGAGTGCTCCTATATTGGTGCACATGTATTTATTACTATTATATCTTTCTTTTGCAGTTTTCCCTTAACAAGTATGTAGTGACCTTCCTTATCTCTTTGGATAATTTTTGTTTTGAAGTTGGTATTGTCAGCAGAAAGGATAGATAGCCCTGATTTTTTTTTTTTAATTTCCTGTGACTTGGAGGATTATTTTCCATCCTTTGACTTTCAGGCTGTGAATTTCCTTTTGAGTTAAATGTATTTCTCGTATGCAGCATATTGTTGGATTTTGTTTCTTAGTCCACTTCCTAGTCTGTTTCTTTGATTTGTGAATTGAGGCCATTTACATTCATGGTCATAACTGATCCATATTAGCTTATCTTTGTCATGTTATTTTCTTGTTATAGGTTCCATAATTTTTCCCTCTTTTTAATTGCTTTCTCTGTTAGGTGGTTTCTTTCTGTTGTTTGTGATTACTTCTGTGTCTTTCTAGACTCTCTGTCAGTACTCTTTATAGGCTGGCTTGGTGTCATGCATTTCTTCAATTGTTGTTTGTCGTGGAAAGATCTTATTTTGCAATGGAATTTGATAGGTAGTTTTACAGTGTCCATCAGTCTGGGTTGGAAGTTATTTTCTTTCGGGACCTGAAATACTTCACTCCAAGCTCTTCTAATTTGATGGTTTGTGTTGAAAATCTGACGTGATTCTGATAGGCTTTTCATTTGTTCATGATCTGTTTCTTCTCTCTAGCAGCTTTTAATATTCTGTTCTTTTGTTGAATTACTGAGATCTTGATTATTATGTGTAAATTCATTGTGATTATGGCTGTGTGGAGTTCTATGTGTCTCACTTTTCTGTACATCAAGTTCTTTTCTCATGTTTGGAAATTTTTGTGCTAGTAATTCTGCAAATAGTCTTTTTATGTCATTTTTATAGTCTGCCACTGCTTCATTTTCAGCTATTATTTTTATTTGCATTGTCCTACAGCTGCTTTATTGCTATTTCCTGGTTCCTTATTAGTTTTGAGAGACCTTTCATTTCACTTTCATTAGCTGCAATATTGTCTTCAAGGTTTGAAAGTCTATCTTCAGTTTCATTCAAAAGGTTTTCCAGCTTTCAATGGAGTTCTTAATATCCTGGATAGCTGTTTCAATCTGTTTCATTCTAATTCTGTGTTGCTCATTCAATGTTTCTCTTTTATTTGTGGTACCAGGGATTGAACTCAGGACCCTCCACTTGCCATGCAAACACTTATTCTACTGAGCTATCTCCCCAGGTCCATGTTTCTATCATTTTTCTAGTCTCCTTTCTTTTTCTATCTATATCTATTTCAGCTATGTTGAGCAATTCTTTCAATACTGTTATCCTTTCTTTTTTATGTGAGAGAGTATTTCTGATACTATTTCTTCTATGGATTGATGGACTTGTTTCTTTACTTCAGTTGTTATCATTTCAGAGATTTCAGGAGTGTGATTTCCAAGTTCTTATATGTCTTTGTCTCCTGGATTTGTTCTGGAATGGCTAGAAAATGGAGGTTTCTTTTTGTTCCTGTGTTTTGGCATTTTTGAAGCTCCCAGTAATCACCCTGGCAGAATCCTGCAGGCCACATAGAGTCTGCCAAAGTTCTTAAATTGCTCCAGGAAAGCTCAGTGCCTGCTCATGCTAGGCCCGCAGATCTCAGCTGTCCTGCATCCAGCAGGCCAATCAGAGTTCTCTTAAGTTATGAAAAGTTTGGAGAGGCACCCTGATAATAATTTTTCATGTAATAATTTGCTATTATTTCAAAGTACATCATGAACTCTAGAGCATTTCAATGTCAATGGCAGTATGAATTCATATTTGATATATGCTTAGTAATTATTTCAGTACTTTTGCTGATTCTTGGTGATGCTTGATAAAATTATCATAGTTGTATGCCATGATGAGGCTGTAAAAATACAAGAGAATACTCAAATCTGTCTTCATAACAGTTTTCTAGAATAATATATATTGTTATTAACCACATTATCCATGTTGCACAACAGATCTGGAATTTATTCCTTCCAGTACACTGAACTTTGGTGTTCCTTGAATACCTGCACACCTTAAATTAAGAACTTTCATTAAACATGCAAAATTCCTTGACCTTTGCTATATGCTACTGGTAGAAGGAAGTTTACAGGCCAACTGGTAGAAACAAACAGTCAAGGGGAGGCAACTCACTGAGCACCACTCTAAGATTCCTCTTCCACAAAGTCCAGAGAAGTTCATTAACATACCCACAGCTGATAATAGAGACAGGATTTGAACTGAAGCCATTTGGCCTGAGAGTCTTCAATACTGTACTTTGATGCTTAATTTCTCAAGGTTATCCATTTTCATGCACTGAAACCTGGAAAAGGAGTGACAAATTGATTTGTAGCATCCAGATAACACATGTGGTTCTGCTCTCTACTCACTTGGGTGGTTACATAACAAACATTTTGCAAGAAGCTACTCTTCTTAAAAAGTGGCATATATTTTCTTATACTTAAAAGAATTTACAAAATCATATAAATAAATTTGATTATTTTATTTCAACTAATGGCACATCATTTGGAAATCTTTAAATCTGCAACATTTGCACACAAGGCACAGATAGTTTGAGAGCTCCTTCATAATGCTACTGGTTATGAGTACATGTGTTAAATTTGAATCCTTCATCAATGACTAAGCAGGTAGGCAGGCTCTAGATAATGCTCCAAGCATGTCAAAATTGGGGTGAAAAAAGAAATGGGAGGGTCTAACACCCACTTAATCATACATGTATTTAGGCCCTAGAAGCTGTGGGTTGTATGGTTCCTTTACCAACACAATTTTATATAGTTAGATTAGCTTGAAAATGAGATGGAACTCTTTCAGCACAAGGATCCTGGGAAATAACAGACTGACTCTGGAAAAAGTACCTAGAATCAGCCATTTTAAATATATTTTAATCCATTTTCTTTAAGCTAATGTACAGAAATCTTTAGATATGCACTAATAACAATACTTGAGAATGGAACTAGATTTCCTGCTATTGTGTACTTTACACACACACACACACACACACACACACACACACACACACATACACACACCCCTCAATTCCAACACATCTCAATCTTGTTGCCTGTTTGCATCATTTTCTTTTTTGCTGGGACAAAATACCTGATGCCTACATATTAAAAGATGAGTGACTTATTTTGGCTCACAAGCAGCTGGCTTCAATGCAGGAAGGTGTGTCAGAGGGGCCTGCTGGAGGAGAGCTGCTTACACATGCAGAGGGATACAGAAAGTGTTAAGGGAAGAGCCAAGAAAGAAGATAAAACCTTCTGGATCATGCTGACAATGACCTGCCTCTTCTGACCAATCTCACCTTCTAACAATGAATCAGCTGTAAACCTTATATAATCCAATAACCTTTCAAAGCCTTCCACTGCACATCATGTCATGATGCATAAGGGGGGATATATGGATATAAACCATAACATTGCCAGAAAAGAAAATATATTGCCCTGGATCCTGGATGCCCAAGAAACAGTGCCAGGGAACGCAGCAGCATCAACAGTACATGATTGGTACAAAACAATTCCAGATTATTCTGTGGACTCTATCATAACACTTAACTCAGTACCTCAGAATGATTAAAACCATTGCTCACTATCTTGAGAGTCTCCTGAGTAGGGCAGGTTGACCTCTCTGATGTGGGTGAACATCTCTCTCTCCCCTCACATACATTCCCTCTCCTCCATCTCCTCCCTTTCCCTCTCATCCACTGCCATCCCTTCTCCTCTTATGCTCCCTCTTCACCCTTTTCTGTGTTGACGTTTTTTATCCAGAGTTAAATTTTGTTTCCTTGAAGCAAAAGGATTTCTAAAAAGTGTCCTTGGTATACCTCTCCAGTTTCCTACACTGACAATTCATCAAGAACCTCTTCCAAGGTCTCCACCAGCTGTTCAGTCCAACTTTCACCACTTACTTGTGACAGCTAATCTTTACTGTAAACTTGATTAGATTAAGAGACACCTAGGGGTGGCTGGATTTTAAGTGAAATAGCCTGGAATAGCCCTTTATCATGATTGTCAATTTGTTTGGATTAAAATGTGGCTAGTAGGTGAGTAAAGCACACTTTTGGTTGTCTTGGATTTTTGTCCAGATTATTGATATGCATGACTACAAATCAAGGGGAGAAAAATTTGCCCTTATTGTGGATAGCACCACCCAATAGGTTTGAACCCATATAGATTGGAAAGGGAGAACAAGGACATCAGCTGTGTTTCAAGAGCTCCTTCCTGTTTGAGCAGATGTTTCTTTTGCTACTTCTATAAACCGAAGATATCAGACTCCAGTTTATTCAGCCATTCAACATGGACTGATAACAGTGGCCTTCAAGGGAACAACTCAGCCATCGGTCCCTCGTTGGTGTTGCATCCTTGATCCCTCTTGTTCTGTGTCTTCCAGCTTCTTGAGATCAGTGATTTTTGTATTCCCAGTATGAGCATTGTCAGATTGGCTGTTGCAGACCATCTCACTGTTAATCTTGTAAATCTATTTAATAAATCCCTCTATATCATTCTATAGCCCCCCCACCTTTGGAGAATCCTACTCAGGACACCTCATCAGTGGATTAATTCATTGAGTAGCTTATCTCTTGAGAGGCTATTGGGAGGTGGATCTAGTAGGAGAAATGAGTTCACTGGGCATACCTTCGAAGGGTATTTTGGGGACTCTTTCCTCTTACTCTGCTTCCTACATCCTGGGAAATAAGCACCTTTCCTGTACTATGGCCTTCCACCATATTTCCCCCTTGGATCCAGCCAACCATTGACTGAAAATTCTAAAACTATTAGTCAGATAAAGCTCTGAAACCATCAGTTTTCTTCCTTTAAGTTATGTATGTCAGATATTTTATCCTAGCATCAAAACCACGATTAAGGGGCCGGGGAGATGGCTCAGTGGAATAAGCGCTTCCCTGACAAGAGCAAGGGCCTGAGTTCATTCCCCGGTTCCACCAAAAAAAAAAAAAAAAAAAAAAAAAAAGATTAAAAAAAAAAAAAAAACATGATTAGCACGTTACTCACGTTGTTCTTTTTCTCAGACTACTTCTTATCCATGCATTCAAATTCTCCTATAGCTGCTGAAGTTCTTGAACATTTTTCTTATTTCTCCTCCTACCATGAATGGCTTCCTTTTGTGAAATCTGTCAAGCTATTATGGGTGATAGAGGTCAAGGTTTTGAACTTCATTTAATTTTTTTTTTTTTTGCATCAATGAGTGTAGTATGCATTTTTTTCTTTTTTAGCACAGGGGATTTTGTTTTATCACTTTTCTTTAAAAATGCCCTTCATAGTCAACAAATTATAGTATTTACCTTGAGAAAGCTATCCACAGGCAGCCTTCAGGAATAAAGAAAAGGCTTATAGTACATTATCTACTAGACCTATTGTGCGAATCTCTATGGCTTCAAACCTAAACAGGTGTTTTATTGTAATAAGACACTGATAAATTGAGTACAACACTACTGCTTGCTAAGTGATTTGTATGTGATAAGCAATAGCTTAATATTTTGCATCAATTACATTGAATACCCATAATAATTCATAGTTGTAAGTGGATTAATCAATAACTTATAGATAAAGAATTTGATTCAGAGAGATTGAGTAATTATCACAAAGTAGCACAACTTGTGATTGAATAGCCAGGATTCAAGACTATTGATAGTAGAAACAGTTACAGAGAAAAGATAAAGAAATTGCATTGTATATTGAAAGAATTCACATTTTGAAATCTCAAATAGTAATTCTTGGAATTTTTGACAGGGTTCAGATGAATTCTTCCATGTCTTAGGTGTCTGTATCGTGAGTTTCATCTATGCATGTTGCAATATCTTTCAAGGGTACGTTGCACTGGTTAAAGGGGTGTACAAACTGGTGCAAAATAGATGTTCCACTCCTTTTCTTAGTGATCTTCTCAAATCACCAACCATGGACAGGAGAAATTAGTGCTGTGGTCCTGGATGAAAGAGTGAGTATGGCCTTATCCTCTGGCTTTTCATAAAAATGCGAGAACAACTCATGAACTCTCCTCAATCAAGTTACTCCTTGACAATTTGTAGGGATGGGATTTCACTCTTTCCTGAAGTATCTGCCTGTTCAAATCTTTTTTTTTTTTTTTTTTCACTATGTAGCTCATGCTGGCCTCGACCTCTTGGTGATTCTCCTGCTTTAGCCTTCTGAGTGCTGGGATTACAAGAATGTGCCTCTATGCCTGGCTCTATTTTAATTTTTAAACCACTTTTCTCTGTCATAAAGTTCTTTTTTCCTATCAGAATATCCTAGGCATTTCCAACTCCTGAGCTCAAATCTATTCTCAGTAGCTGCCTATAACAACTTTCACTCCTCTTTCTGTGGGAGGTATCAGTCCATTTAATGTCACAAATCTACTTTTATAAAAACGGCTAATTAAACTCTGCATCATCTGTGTAAACAAAAATGAAAAATAATGCATTTGAAATCATTAGTACCCAATGAAAATTAGAAAAAGTTTAGAAGAAATTAGAGAGTATTTTGGGGGAACTTTATCAATAGGTTGAGCTCAAGGTTTAAGATGCCTATGTGATTGTTTGGAAGTTTCATTTTCTAATGAATGAATGTTCCTTGTGGAAATAGAGAAGAGGGAGCCTGTAAAGATCCCATAGGTCTGAATGATCAGGATTCCTGTCTAGATCTTGAGGCTAGACACTGAGAAAAATAAAAGAAAATAATTGCTCTTAGATGTGTTACAAAAAGCCTGGTGCACAAAAGGAAAATGATTATTTCTCAGGGAAGATCTTTAATAGTGACTCAGCGACCTTGGTATTATTGAGTCTATTGTTCCTAGACAATGAGAAAGCTAAAGTCATTTATCCAAGCATGACTGAAAATATCTTTAACATTTTAGACAAGTCATAAATACAGTCCTAAGGAAATAGTAGAGAAAGAGAATCTTGTTTTGTTTATACACTGAGGAACAAGAATAGTTGCTATTTTAAGGAGATGTCCCTGTTAAGTTGTAACTTCGTGACAACATAGTTCCCAGGAGAGCTAGAATCCTGAGAATTCAAGAAGTCATTGAAATTCAATCAGAGGAGGAAATACAACAGGCTGGTTTTGTTCTCAGGTATTTTTGTTTGGCCTCTAAATTTATTTTTTTCACACTCCTCACTAATCTTAATTTTTGACTTGAAAATAAGTGAAATTGTGGTGTGACATTTTAGGATAAATTTTAGAGAATGCGAATCAAAAAAATACATATTTTCAGAATTATGAGTGTTAACTATTATGTTTTACTAATTGACAAATTGCATTTATTTCTCTTAAAATTTAAAGAATATGCTGCTTAACTTTCTGAAAACCCGAGATGATGTAAGGGCCTTAGGCATGCTTTAAAAACAAGAGTTTAAGAGAATACAAAATATAGCACTAAAAGAATGTTTTAAATTTCTGAGTTTCCTTTTGTTGGATCCCTGTTCAAAAATAAGTAATAAATGACTTACAAAAATAAGTAATAAATAAATAAGGTATCAAGGTAATAAATGACAGAATCCTTATAAATTGTTGAGAGAAAATGAATAACTGCTTATTATTTATTCTCTCTCTCTATCTCTCTCTCTCTCTCTCTCTCTCTCTCTCTCTCTCTCTCTCTCTCTCTCTCTCAGAACCAGGGATTGAACTCAGGCCCTTATGCTTGCCAGGCAAGCACTTTTTCTTCTGAGCTATCTCCCCAGCCCCTATTTGTTCTCTTAAAACATGCTATTTAGTTAACAGATTCTGAGGGAAAAAGTGGGGACTATTTATATTTAGATGAAATTAATAGAAATCTCTATCACTACTGTTTTGTACATGTAACACAGGAAGAAGATATTAATTAAAAATGGAATTATTTTGCCATTTTAAGAATGTAGGAGAGCTCTTGTGATCGGTTCATAAAATGTTAATGAGCTTGTATTCCAGGCACCAGAGGGACCATTGTATTTGAGCTACAGTGATTTGACTATGATACAAGGTATCAAGTAATTATATGTGAAACTTGAGAATAGAACTAATTTATTCCCATCTACTTTCCATTTTATGAAGCTTATCTTAGTCCATTCAGGCATCTCTTACAATCTACTAAAGCCTGGTTTAAACAACATGTGTTTCTCACAGTTGTTGAGACTGGAAATTCAAGATGAAAAGACCCAGCAGATGGCGCAGCAGGTCAGGCCCCCTTTGTGCTGTGCTGGCCACTGTCTTCTGCTTGTGAGCTCACATGGTGGAGAGCAGACAGAGCCTTGTGCCCTGAATCTCACATAACGGCACTCATGACAATGCCTCCCAAAGATCCCACCTCCAAATATGATCACGTGGAAAATATGCATTTTGACGTGTACTTTAGAGGACACAAGCATTCTCTATAGCAAAGCATATTATTTTCTGTCATCTGTTTTGAAAAATCATTAGGGTTAATATTGATGTCTCCACAATAAATATTCTAATTAGGATCAAACCAGTTATGTAAATGGACTCGACCTTTTGGTTTGGGTGTTTGTCACGTGGCCTTTCTATGTGTGATGGTATTCAGTTTCCTCTCAAGTCCAGAAATAGTTTCAAAAGACAAGATCATATCACTGAGCTACTAAGACAAAAGCACAAGGTTATTGAAAGCGTGAAGAAGTGGGAATGAAGACACATGAGAAGCAACTTAAAGAAAGACTGATGTGTGAAATCCTACAAAATAATGAGGAATAAGACACAGCTGTAAGATATAAATGACAGGGGATTTTAATAAAAAGCATAACTTTGCTTAATAAAGATATTCTTAGGCAAGTTTTTATATTACTGATACATCCTACAAGGACACAGTCAGAATGGACACTACAAAGCAGCTGTATGCCAGGCATGCCAGGAGGGAAAGACTGTGTCTAAGTCATAAATAAGTCACTACTGAAAGGGAGAATATGAGAGGAAAATAAATCTTTCATTGCTATGGCTATCAGCCCACTCTGATCTCCCTTTTTTCCTAACTAGTCCCTACACTGTCTCACAGACTCAATGATGCTGTTCAACATAATCATAACCTAATACAATTTTTATGAAGTTATAATAATTGGTTAACTAAATAAGATAGTGACTGAACTTAAATATTAACATACTTCTAGAAGTATCTTTAAATATATTCTTTGACAACATAAGTTGTTTTCAAAAAACAAGGCTTGAAACTAAATAACTTCCTAATTCTGGGCTAAACCAGAGTTAAATGTGTCCTTTCTATTACAGATTTTGTGGGCTCTTCTGCACTGCTGTGTTGGGAGGGAGGCAGTGCACAGTGTCTCCCAAGTGGGGACATCTTTTAATCATTGTCCTTACTTGCCAAAGAGGAGCTTCCTAAGAGGAAATTCTGCAAAGTGTTGGTTCACAATGAGTCTTCCCCCCAGATAAATTAAATAACTTAGACCATTCTCCCAGCCATAACAAATTTAACAACTGTACCATTCACCAACTATCTACTGTTTCTCCTCTTTTCCTTTGTCTATTTGATTTTCCTCAACTCTCCACAGGAATTTAGACATCTAAGTCAGATTACATTAGCAGAGAGAAAAGCCCCCTTTATTCTTCTTTCTGGAATGATACATATTGCAAACAAGAAAGAGAACAGTTGCTTTCTTTTTCTTCCACTGGAACTAATTTTAAATACATTAAAAACATTGATGCATAAAAATTGGCAAATTGGATTGGATATTGGTGGTTGGAATTTTAGGAAAGGTAAATTAAAGGATTCAGTATTAGTTTAACCTCAGAAATAATACACAGGAATGATTTCTGGAACAAATTACTGTAAGATGGTGCCCAACTGCTCTTTGTGAATACAGATGAACACAGTAAATTGTGTGTTGTTCCAGGAGTATCAAAGTCCACATCAGTAAATTTCCCCCCACCCTGCTGAACTTGAATCATTTCACAGAAGGTGTTGTAATCTAAAACTACTAAACCTATTACAGGTACTAGATCTATCATCCTCAGATATTATGATAGCACACCAATATTTCAGACACCCAAGCCATGAATGAGTGTGCATAGTTCATCTCTTAGAGACAGCAACATCAAGAACACCCATAAAAGGCCTCGCCAACACGTGAGAATGGGTGGGGTCCCCAGAACCCTACCCCACCCTCTGTGTGACCTTGGGAAAGCACCAAGGTCAGTGGGTATATATGTTTCTTCACTTGTAATATAGGAAAATCATCCTGCCTAACTTTCCACATGCATGACCTGAAAAATCAGAAAACTTGGGACCTAATAAATTACAAAATTCCATATTCATGTTAATTGCTCATAGGACACATGCTTGTGCATCTTCTATCTCGCTCTATTGTGTGTTGGCCTGTATAGATCTTTACAAATGCCTGTCTATATCCTTTCTCTTTTATCTTATCGTCTATTAATCTATCGAGAGAATGTTTTCCTTTCTTTATTCTTTTATATGTATATATTTACATTAGCAACTTTTTCCAGATTTTTAAAATCACTATAAATGCTTAGGTTCATTTCATTCTTCCTATTAATATTCTTAAGCTTCTCCAAGACTATGTTAAAAAGTCATGGTGAAAAGCTGAATAGGAAAATTTATTACCACCAAGCTTCTCATACCCTATTGGGTGATCAAACTCACATTTCTTTTCTTCCTTATTATATAAAGTATAAGTCATGCTAGAGAGGAGAAAAACATAATTGGATTATTTAGACATAATATTTTATAGTGACATTTAATTTTATAATACATCAGGCATTGTTATGACAATGGGATATAAAACATTAAATGACGGTTTTCTGAACACAGAGCAGTGTTTTAAGTGTGCATTTTGCCCTGGCCAGGACTATATATGACTGCTGATTTGTCCACTGGCATGCACAGCAAAGGCAGTGTTTGTGGTGAAGTCATGTGGAAGAACAAAAGCTCATTTTGGTGCTCTGAGGAATTGCTAATTCCTTTAAGGCTCAAACATATAAACATGATTCCTAGAATCTCTAAGATCTCTGTGACAAATATATCACACTATGATTGCTTGACTTATCACGTTACCATAAAAATTACTGTGTTGATTCACCCAGAGCTTTATGAGGTTGCGTGTAAAAGACCCTTGCATATAGTGGATTTTGGAAACTAAGTCAGCTTTTAGAAGAGGAGGTCAGCCTTTCAAGACGTGGGAGACCCTCTGTGGTTGCCAGTCTCCCACGCTGGCAGGAAGAGCACTGGGCTGCCTACACTCTTCCTTCTACAGAGCTTCCAAATATCTGTGTTACTCAATCTTCTATTGTTGTAACAAAATACATAACAAAAACTTAAGGGAAGGATATTTATTTTCCCTCTTGCTTTCAGAAGTTTCATTCCATTGCTTTCTTGGCTCAGTGGTTTTTGAGCCCTTCAGCCAGAGCATCATGGCAGGGAGATGATAGCAGAGCAAAATTGTTCACCTCATGATCTGGAGTTATAATCACTTTCCTCATTGCTGGAATACAATACCCAATGCTCACAAATTAAAGGAGATGTTTATTCTGGCTCACATTTTCAATTCATGGTCAACTACCTTCAAGGCAGGGATGGCATAGTGGAAGGCTGTGACAAAAGAAATGGCATGAATCATGAACATAAAGCAAGGAGGATAGAAAAGAGAAGCTGGGTAGGGAGATACCCTCAGTGACTGCTTCTTCTGACCAGGATCAAATTCCTAACAGCACATATAACTACTGAACTCACTAGTGGATGGATCCACCAAGGAGAACCCCACTGTCATCCATCCACCGTCAGAAAGTTCCACCTCTGAATACATGAGGTTTGAGAGGACATTCTGGATCAAGACCAAAACACCTGAAACATTTGGGAAGCAAAGTGAAAGAAGGGAGTTGGGAGGAGAAAATTAAGGAAAGAAGGAAAGAGAGAGGGAGTGAGATCTTTAAGGCACATCCCTAGTGATCTAAATTCTCAAAAGCATCAACGTCTGGGAAGCTGAGTCCAAATGTGCAACCCATAAGCTTTTGGAGAAGACTCCAAAATCCAAACCATAGCGATCTTTTATTGTGTCACACTCTGTGGTACGTATTAGGGATATAATGGCGAATTTGACAGATGCTACTCTTGCCTCCAGAAATCTTATGTTCTGCGTGAGGTGAAAGTTGAAAAAAATCTTACCTACAACATTATACTTCAGGTTACTATTGATGTTAAGAAGTAATTCATAGACTAAAAGGACAAAAAGTGAGAATTCTTTTGGATAGAGAATGCCTCTGAGAATGAGAGGCTGGAATTAAAACATTAAAATGGATCTTAGACTAAGTGGCAGAATGAGTAGGGTTTGTCTCAGAGAAGATGATAGTGGTGATTGAACTTTGTAAATAACAGAAAAAAGTTTATAAAGGCCTGGGGTAAGAAATGAAGTGGGTCTTGATGGGTGCTCCTAAAATTTTAGTGCTCCTAAAATTTCCCCTGTCATTATTATGGCAGCAATTCAGCCTGGCATGGGGATCCAAGACCAACCCCAAGCCGCTCCCAGACTGACTTCTGTTTTCTTCCCCCTTTTAACTTCAAACTTTCTCTTCTGTTTTTTGGGCTACATACCAACCACTCCTTAATCAGCACCTGTTAGGACACCATACTGCCCAGACAAGTTCCACCTGTAGTCCAACCTCATCAAAACCCCACTCCCAGCTTTCTCACATGAGGGTCCTTAATTCTCTTCAGTAGCACTCCCGCGCTGAGCAATAAAGGATTTCTTTACTTCTCTCCTGTTTTTCTTTCATGGCAGAGGAGGAAACAGCATTTCATGGTAATCTTTGTGTGTGAAACATTAGTGCAGCTTTTGATTTGCTGTAGACCTCTATCACTTAAGCAGTAGTGAAAACAAAAGGAAGTATTTTTGGAGGTGTTTTCCCCTTGTTGGGGATCTCATGATAAAGTGGGGCCTTTCAATTTTTTTTTAAATTAATTTATTTGTGTGTGTGTGTGTGTGTGTGTGTGTGTGTGTGTGTGTGTGTGTCCAGCTCAGCCCACCAGGGGGCGGGGCCGGCTGGCATGTGGTGCTGGGGGACTGAACCGTGGTCCCTGTGCTTTGCTAAGCTCGTTCTAAGTAGGTGCCCTAGACCACTGAGCCATCTCACCAGCCCCAGGGGCCTTTCAAATTGATAGTGATGTGTGCAATATTTTCACAATTGGCATGGTTGTACCAGAGCAGAACAGACATGGATTAGCCCTGAGAACTGGCATTTTACCAAACATCCTTTGTGAATGCACTCTGCAACATCACATATTCAGAAAAAGAGGCATTTTTGATAAATAAGAAATAATGCTAATTAATATAGAGAAGAGTTGGGATAGGATATATTTTAGGCAAGGCTGACATGGAAAGCTCTACATGTAAAGTAGGTTTTTTGCTTACTATAGTGTTGACACTAGCAACTTAATCTACGGAGGTGTGCGCCTGAAGTTCCCTCTGCACCTTGGGTAATCTTACTGCTCAGTGCCCACCTGGCACCTCATATCTCCTCTCCTTGCTCTTGGACATGCTTGGTATCATAGAAGACCTCTAAGATTTTGGTGACAATGAGTCTGGTTAGTTGTTTATTCAATTGTGTTTATTCAGCATTCAAAATGTAAGCTCTACTAGTTTTATACAACTACTAGTTATATAGAAGAAAAAAATTGGGGTTCAGAAAGGCTGGAGAGAGATGTAAGATTCAGTGTTTGTAGACATAGTTAGAAGCCTCAAAAAAAAAAATCCTCCAAAGTGGCAGCAGAGTGACTCACAGATTCCCAGAGTAAAATTCAAGAAATACTCCTTATCTGCTCTGATGGTCTTGTTTCCTTGTGTTAAATTTCTCCCACATCTAGGCTGTTTTCATGCACTGCTCTTTTGCTAAAACATAATTATGATTAAGGTATTTCTCTACTCACAAACTGGATAATTTCTCATGCCTGCAGTACACAGCCAGACTATCACAGAACTGTCATTGTCACCTACCCAGCTATTAACACTTTCTATCCCCAATTCTTCCTACAATACTGGTGTAGTTGAGAGACACGGGGCACGTTTGATGTAAGAAAGATATGATTTCTTGCCTCATTTCTGTGCTCTTGCATTAGCCTGTCAGGCTGTACAGTCCAGAATAAGTTGCAGTCTTTCTCATTCTCAAGAAGTCTGTCTTTCCTCTTCTTAGAAATCACAATAATTTGCTTATGGTGAGAGATTTGATCCCAATTGCAGCCATGTCCATTTTAATCTTCATTTGGGAGTGAGCTCATTTCCTCACTGTTCATTTCCTAATAATCCACTCTACTTCACCTTCTACTTTTTAGGGAGTGATGTGGTCTCTTTGCAGTGAAGGTTGCTGTTATTTCATTGTCTAGGTTATTTTTCTCTAGTTGCTGATTCAAAATACCCAATGCCCGTTACTAAGGAAGAAAAGGTTTACTTAGCCCATAGTTTGTGGAAGTTTCAATCTGTAATCAACTGGCTCCAAGGCAGATGGCATGGCACAGGGGCAACAATCCAAGCAGCAGAAGACAGCAAAAGCAATAAGAACACAAGGGGAGGGGGGTAAGCCCTGGGCATATGCGGACTAAACGCCCATGCCCACACATCACATCTCCATGCCTTCCTCTTCCACAAGCTAAGGGATCCTACAGTCTGAGAACTCCCTCCAATTACTCAGCTGAACTTTTAAACTTCTCAAGTTGACACAGTGAATAACATCCTAGAGAAGTAAGGATGTTATCCCAGGATGTAGAACTACTGAGTTACTTAGTTAAGGGTCTAGACTCCCAAAGTTGGCACCAGATATTGACTATAACATTCATAAACCTAAAAAATCCCCACTCATACATAAATGATGTTAAAGAAAGGGCACTTGATCTGAGAATTCGGTTTTCAGGGTAACTATTGGCCTTGCTTATTTATGTGATCTTGAGCATGGTGCATAAAATGAGAAACTCTCTTCAAAGGATGAAGAAACATCACCTACTCTGCACTATCTCCTCTGCCTTCTTATATCAGATACATACAAATCCATTTTATTTTAAAATTTGTATTATTAGGTTCATCTAGAATGTCCAGAAAATGTTACTCTACTTTCCATTTACTGTCTGAATTACTTACCTACAAGGACTAGGCATCAGTTGCCTAAGACTCCTGGTCACTTTGGATCAATATCAAAATGGTTTAGAGAAGCTTTTCTATAGACATATGCCAGAATCGTATTAGAAAAAAAAATTGTACACAGGGAGGGAGTGGTAGTGAGACAGTGCTGGGAAAGCCAGTCCTTGATTCAGGCAACTGTTCTCAGAACACTTGAACAGTCTGGCCGCCGTGTTCTTGCCTCACATTAATGTCCAGGTAATCTTGAAATGCAGCTGTGGTCATTGGTAGTGGCCATCCATCCACTAATACGTCCAGGAGCAGATTTACCCGGCTATTCATAATTTGATTCCTGCCGTTCTCTTCTGGCCAGTCCTTGGATCACTTCTCATTGCAGTCTATACATCACTAGCTAAGTTCTATCAAATGAAATAAAATCGAGGATTGCCAGATAAAATCCAGGACATCCAGTTAAGTTTGAATTTCAGATAAAACATTGAAAGTAATGGTTTTGATTATTTTAAAGTACATTATTACCTTTGATATATCTATAAAGCACTTAACTAACCATCCTATAATTTTAATTTGCTAAATATGGCCACATATCTTGTGGTTTTTAGAAACCCTGACTTCTTTTATGCTGTCATTACTGCCATTGAAACAGTTTGTCTCCTATTTCCTGTCTATGCATTATTCAGCATTCTTTCCATTTCTTCTGAAAGCTTCTGGTGCCTCCTGATTTAATTTTAATGCTTCTCTGCTTTACTCTGAGCCCATGTTGAATAAAGTTCTTATAAAAATATACCGTAACTGTTTATGTTTTTGTCTGTCTTACTAAAATATTTTGAGGGAAAGATGCATAGTCTTTTAATCATTTTCTAGAAACTAAGAGTGGCCACCCCATTATAACTGTACAACAAAATCTGTTTGGTTAGTCCTGTGTTATTATTTTATTAGGTTTCTGATGTCCACAGAGAAAGAGACATGGACAGAGCCCAAGGTTTTTCGGGATGAAGGAGAAAAGCATACCACACATCAAAACTACTAACATGTTTCTGCATAATCACCAGGCATTTAAGGCTGAAAACAGGACACAACTGTATATGCAGGAGGAGGGTTGTCCCATGAAGCACAGCTGATGTCATAGACTGGCTGCACAGAGATTCTATCACAGACCAGAATTAGTGCACTGGCAGTGTTCCCTGAAGAGTGAGTTCTAGACTAATGTGAATTCGATGATAAAGAAAGGATCGATTGCTTCCCTGACAATTAAAAGCTATATTGTGAAATTCTTTCCTCTCAAAGAATTTTAGCAGAAGTGAGGGCATGGTACTAATTAGCCTCACCTGGCTTAACAAAAATCTGTTTTCATAAGCAATGGTCCACAGAGGCGAGATGAACTGTGGTTCCAACAGCTATGGCCCAAACAGATTGCAGCCTTCCAGGTTTATGTAGGATTCTCTTCCTAAGCTTTCTCCTCTTGTATTTTAGTACTCCTGCCAAATAAAATTTTAAATTCAGAATTAGGTACAGCTGCAAGGACAGTTACACAAAGAAAGATTTGATTATTCTAATGAAGAAAGGAAAAAGCAAACAAGCTGTCAACATGTGTTAATGTCTTCTGATCTCAGCTCATCCTTGGCTTCATTCCCTTATTAATCAGCAGGTTTCTCCAATTTTTTTGTTCATTCCTCCTTTTGATTTTTATCAATCTATGTTAAGCTTCACTTTCTAAGTAAAAGATTTCCTAATTAGTGGATATTAATAGATGATTACTTTATGGTCCTACATTTTCAATACAAATATGAAGATTCTGAAAAATAGTCATAATTTTATAGTACTTTTTTCTAGGAATTATTCTAAGAAAAAATGCAGATGTTGGAGACTTATGTTTGATTATGCTCATTATAAAATTGATACAATAAACAAATCTGAGATGTTTGTACAATAAAATACTATAGAATCATAGAATATTATTTTCTAGAAAAGTTAACAATGGGAGAAGTTCTTGTGATTTCTATCATGAAAATCAGAACAAAAGACTCCAAGTTACTGAAAAGATGAATCTAAGTTCTAAATATATATGTAATAATCTGTGATATGTATATATATATATATATATAAAATATGATGCATATATTTCTGTAGGACTTTGAACATGAATGAGTGTTGGACTTTGACAAAAGCCTTTTCTGCATCAATTGAAATGATCATGTGGTTTTGGATTTGGCTCTATTGATATAGTGTATTACATTTATAGATTTCCATATATTGAGCCATCCTTGCATCCCTGGGATGAATCCTACCTGGTCCTGGTGTATAATCTTCTTGATGATTTACTCTATTCTATTTGCTAGGATTTTATTGAGGACTTTGGCATCTATGTTCATGAGGGAGATTGGCCTGTAGTTCTCTTTTTTAGTTGCATCTTTCTCTGGTTTTTGCATCAGTATAATACTTGCCTCCAGGAATGATTTTGGGAGGATTGCTTCCTTTTCAATTTCACTGCAGAGGCCAGGGAGATGGCTCAGTGGAATAAATGGTTCCCTGGCAAGTGCAAAGGCCTGAGTTCAATCCCCAGTTCTGCCAAAAAAAAAAAAAAAAAAAGGAACTTCAATTTCACTGAAGGGTTTGAGGAGTATAGGGATTATATCTTCTGTAAATTTCTTGTAGAATTCAGCTGTGAATCCATCAATACCTGGACATTTCTTTCTTAGTAGGTTTTTAAATTACATTTCGTATTTCATTGGCTGTTATTGGGTCATTGAGAGTTGTTATATCTTCTTGATTCAGTTTTGGTAATTTGTACCATTCTAGGAATCTGTCCATTTCTTCTGTGTCTTCTATTCAGTGAGAGTAAAGATTCTCAAAGTAACTATTGATGATCTTCTGAACTTCCATTGGGTCTGTAGTAATTACACATTTTTCATTCCTTATTGTTTGTATTTGAATTTTTTCTTTCCTCTTCTTGATGAGGCTAGCTAGGGGCTTATCAATTTTATTTAATCTTATAAAAACCAGCTTTTTGATTCATAAATTCTTTGATTTGTTTTCTTTATCTTGATTGAATTGCTTTCTACTCTAATTATTATGACTTCTTCCTGTCTTTTGGCTTTGGGTTTGGTTTTATCTTCCTTTTCTAGATGTTGGAGATGCAGCATTAGGGTGTTTATTTGATCCCGTTCTGTTTTTGCTAATGTGTGAGTTCACAGCTATAAATTTCCCTCTAAGAACTGCTTTCATTGTATCCCATAAATTACGATAAGTTGTGCTTGAATTTTCATTGAATTGTAGATATTGTTCAATTCATCTCTGACCCATTGGTTGCTGAGGAGGGTGTTGTTTAATTTCCATGTATCTATGTTTTTTTTCTCATTTCTCTTGTCATTTATTTCCAGTTTCATTGCACTGTGGTCATATAATATGCATGGGATAATTTCTGTTTTCTTGCAGATACTTAAGCATGACCTATGGACTAGTATGTGGTCTATTTTAGAAAATGACCCATGTGCAACTGAAAAAAGTGTATATTCAATTGTGGTTGGTGGAACACAACCACATGTATATGTCTGTATATGTCTACTAAGTCCATTTGTTCCGAGCTGTGTTTCAGTTCTATTTCTTTGCTAATTTTTTGTCTGCTTGACATAGCTTTTTGGGACAAGGGGGTGTTAAGGTCTCCTATTAAGATTGTGGTATTTGATATTAGATATTTCATGTCCATTAAGATTTGTCTTATATGGTGGGGTGCTCCCATGTTGGGTGCATACATATTTATGAGTGTTACCTCTTCCTCTTGAATTTTTCCCCTAACCAGTATATAGTGGCTTTCTTTATTTCATTTGATCATTCTTGGTTTGAAGTTGAGACTGTCTGAGAACAGGATTGCTACCCCTGCTTTTTTTCTGAGGTGCTGGAGCATGTAGTATTGTTTTTTATCCTTTGACTTTCAGCCTATGAATGTCTTTATGAGTTAAATGTGTTTCTTGTATACAGCATATTGTTGGATGTTGTTTCTTAATCTACTGTACCAGTCTATTTCTTTTAATTGGTGAATTGAGTCCGCTTACATTGATGGTTATAATTGAGAGGTGTTGACTTATAATTGATGTGCTATTTACCTGCTGTTGTTTACTCCATTTTCTCCTGTGTTTAATTGCTTGCCCTATTTAGTGGGTTCTTTCTGTTTTCTTTCATGGAGTTCGGATCACTTTGGTCCCTCTCCAAAATGTCATTTCATAGTCTCTGTAGGGTTTGCTTTGTTGTTATGAAATTCTTTAGTTGTTCTTTGTCATGGAAGTATTTCACTTCTCCATCAAATTTGAAAGAGAGTTTTTCAGGATATAGTAGTCTGGGCTGGAATTTGTTTTCATAGAGGACTTAAAGTACCCTGCTCCATGCTCTTCTTGCCTTCATGGTTTGTGAAGAGAAGTCTGCTGTTATTCTGATGGATTTTCCTTTGAATGTGATCTGTTTCTTTTCTATGCTGGCTTTCAGTGTATTGTTCTTGTGCTAGATTTCTGTGATCTTGATATTATATGTCTCAGTGTGTTTTTATTTGGTTTGATGTTATTTGGAGTTCTGTATACTTCAGTTACTGAATGTGAGATTGTTTTCTCATATTTGGGAAGCTTTCTGCTATTACTTCTGCCCATATTCTTTTTATATCATTTGTATTGACTCCTTTCTCTATGATGCCTATTATTCTCACTTTGTTCATCTTTGCATCATCTTGCAGGTGATGAATTACTTTTTCCTGCATCCTATTTGTTTTTTAGAGATCTTTTCCTACCTTTTCACTAGCTGCACCAGTGTCTTCAAGATCTGAAACTCTGTCTTCACTTTCACTCAAATGGTTTTGCAAGCTTGTGCTTGAGACTTTAAGTTCCTCTATATCTCTTTAATTGTGTTTCATGCAATCTATTTCTTTCTTATGTTTCTCATTGAAGGATTCAATCATCTTTCTAATCTCCTCTATTTTTTATCAATGTGTTCTGCAGAAGCTGTTATTAATTCTTCCATTATAGTTATCCTTTTTTTACTTCAGAGATTTCTGATTTGATTTCTTCTATATGTTTCTGCAGTTGATTCTTTACTTCAGACATTAATTCAGAGATTTTTTTTTTTTTTACTTTAGAGGTTATTTCTGGTCTGAGTTTCTCTATACCTTTCTGCAGTTGTTTCTTTACTTCAGACACTATTAATTCAGACATTTCAGCTGTGATTCCCAATTTCTTCTGTGCTAGTGTCTTCTGCATTTGTTCTGGGTGGTCTTGGGTCCTAAGATTGCATTTTTCTCCTTCTTTTTGTCATTTTATATAGCACTGTACTCTGGCCTTTGATGTAGAGCTTGGGTTATGACCTTAGCTTCTACGGAAATTTTTACCCAAGAGAGATTATATGATTAAGGAAGTTATAGTTTTGTATTTACAGAACTACAATAAGGAACACTAATAATGGGTAATGATATTTAGCAGTTGACAAACTTTTTAAAGTAATGTCTTTGTATTTTAGACAATAAGAGTAATCATTATGTTTGTGTAACTAAACAGATATTAAATTGGGAATTTGTATTTATATTAGTTCTGCTAAGTTCTGTCTGATCTTCTCCCTTTGATGTACCTGGTGTTCTTCTGGCTGACTAGTTCACCCAAGTTAACTTTTGCACCCTCTCTCAGTCAAGAGAGAAAGAACAAGAATGCTCTTACAGATCTGGGTCTAGCAAGGTGTCTCAGCTTGCTGGGTGCAGATCTACAAAGTTTGAATTCATTCAGTTGCTCCTGGCTTAGGTCTGGCTGCTATGCTCAGCTTCTTTTTCCTGTAACCCTTGGAAGAGAACCTGCTGTGCCCCTCTGACAAGATGTTCTTCTCCTGCATTAGCTGGGTGGTTCTGGCCCCTAGCCTCTCTTCAGGGACTTCAACTGCAGAGCTTCCCACGAGGCTTGTATGCCAGCCTGGGCTGGGTCTGGAGGTGTCCAGAGAGCAGGATAGAAGGACTCACTCACAAATGGGCCTGGGTTGGGTCTGGAGGGATCCAACAGGCAAAGGGAAGCATGGAAGCTCTTCCACACATGTGCTGGACCTGGGCTTAGGCTGTGTCTAGAGGGGTATGGAGAGCGTGGCAGAAGTTCTCACTCACATGCTGGGCCTGGGATGGTTCTGGAGGGGTTTGGAGCGGTGCTGAGGCAAGGCTGAAGATCTCACACACCGGACTTGGGCTTGGTCTGGAGGGACTCAGCGGGCACAAGGGAGTGTGGAAGCACTCCCACATACTTGCCAGGATTGGGCTTGGGCTGCGTCTTATGATATACATAAAGTCACTTAAATTTATCAGTTTTTAGTTGAGAATTTTGGAAATTTCCTGAGCTTTGGATTTCAGGATGTCTTTAAAGAGAGTAGTGCCAGGCTTATAAAGTTGTTTTATGAATTTATAGCAGATATCATTGGTCATATAGTTCATTTAGTCTTACCACACAGTAGAAATTCAATATGTGTTAGTAATATAACATACAGAGATGCTCAAAATTTACTACTAAATATATAGAGGGAAATATTAACAAGGGTTATGATTAGGTAGTGGCATTATAGTTTTTTTCAATTTAATCTTCATAATGTTTTCTTTTAAAAATTACCTATAGTAAATATACATTAATTTAAAAATTAAGCTGTTATATTAATTACATTTATATAACCCTTGTAGCAGCTAATACATTATTGAGAAATATGGTGGTACCTTGTTGCCGTAGTTAGTTTATATGGGAAAAGATTTAACATAGGACACATAATTTATAGGATTATTTTATAATATTCACCCAAAGAGTCAAATGCAAAAGAATGCAGGAGATCTACTCACATAATAGAGAACCAAAAACTCCAGCTGAGGGCCTGGATCTCAGGCAATGTCCTGCATGAATCCAGTTGAGAACTTAGAATCTATGCAATGCCCTTCATGAGACCAGTTGGAGGCTTAAAGTCCACAGCAAAGTCTCATATAATTCTGTATCAAGGATCTGCACTAGGAAGGCCCAAAGGTCAGGGTTGGAAGCTAATATGTCAACACCAGAAAGATGAAGGATCTGTGTCAGTGGGCTGAGTAATCTTCACTGGAACTAGGAAGCGATATTCAATGTAAAGACTAGAGATCCCTAAAAAAGAATCACAGTTATCCTAAGCAACAGCGAGGACTTGAACTTCTCTGATAATAGCCGAGTTCATATTAAGAAAGCCAGTGTGAAGAACTTATCCAGGAGAATCAACAGCACATCATCTCTCCCCTCCCTAGTTCTCTTTTTATGCTGTTGGCAACAATCCTGAGGTGGGCCTTCCACACCCAGCATCATGCTGATTCAGTTCAGCTGAATGTTACAAGTTGACCATTAGCTAATTCACCACAGTCAGTTCATGAACACGTCCGTTCATGAACAATTTGATTCACAAACAGAAGCAAAATTAAACTCTGCATTGGGTGCTGAACACGACTATGGCTATCTTCCATGAACAAACATGAACATAGCCATCTTCCCCAGAATTGTGGAATAAATTAAATTTGTGAACTGAGGTACCATTCTAATCTATTTTAGTTGTACTTTTCTTATTAGAGGTACAAGAAGAGATCTTAGGATATTGTCAAAAATATGCTTAAGTCAAATAAGGCATTCTGTATGATCCAATACTCCTTGACAGAAATGAGGGTTTTTGTCTACTTAAAACTCAGAAAGCCAGTCTGTGGGTACAATGATTATCTTATACCTGTGCAACTTAAATGGTGTCACCTAAATAATGAGATATTGAGGCTTCTGAAAACCATTTCCTTAGTTACTTTTCTGTCCTTATAAATTTTCTGTCCCTTATAAATTGTATCTAGACTGCTGTGGGTTAGCATGGTGCCAAGCCCATCAGTGGTTTGATTTAGCAATCACACATCCCTTTACTCCCACCTTCACAGTTTAAATTTATATATCTCCAAAAAGCCTAAGACCACATGGGGTTTTTTGGGGGGTACATCTAGACACAAACCATAACAACCATACTCTGCATCAAAGATACCAAGTTAATTATCTTTGATGAAAAATTGAGATGGTGCCAGCAGTAGCATAGAATACAGGAAAGGATAAAACTTATGCTAGTTTTCTACCTGATTAAAACCTTGCAAAGCTTCCTAAACTTACCTGCATTTATTTCAGGATATTTTTCTTTTGCTGGGTTTGGGTGGGACCTGACTTCTCTGATGGAGAGGCAATAACACAGAATGTTCTGTATCATTATACACCATAAAAAGGGGGGAAGCAGTCAACAGGGTCAAAAGTACAAGGCCTCAGTATTTTTCTAAGAACACTGAAAGCAAAACATTCTCAGAGCTATCGGTGTTGTACTTATTAGGGAGGAACACCAAAGCCAACACCTGCTGTGCTGGCTTTGCTTTAGTTTCAGCAACCTCTCATGGCTTGCCTCTGGGGCTCCATGTGCTTAGGGATAGCCTTGCTATAGTCCCAGATATGTGGTTGATTTCCAGCTCAACTGGTCCATACAAAGGGGAATAGCTGGGTCAATTGGAAGCTCTATTTTTACTTTTCTGAGGAAGCCCATGCTGATCTCCACCATGGTTGTACTAGATTCCATTCTCACCAACAATGTAGAATTTTTTTTTCCTAAAGCCTTGCTGGAATGTACTATTTGATTTCTTGTTGACAGTCACTCTTGCTGAAATAAGATGGAATCTCAGGGTTGTTTTAATTTGATTTTTGTAGCGGTCAGGTATGTTGCACATATTTTCATGTATTTATTTGTCCATTTCTGGTTTGACCTATAAATTTTATTTATTTATTTATTTATTTATTTATTTTGTTATACCTGGGATTGAACTCAGGACCCTGTGCTTGCCAGGCAAGTGCTTATTCTACTGAGAGAGAGAGAGAGAGAGAGAGTGTGGTGTGTGTGTGTGGCCAGCTCAGCCCACCAGGGGGCGGGGCTGGCTGGCATGTGGCGCTGGGGGATCGAACCAAGGTCCCTGATGCTTTGCTAAGCTTGTTCTAAGTAGGAGCTTTAGACCACTGAGCCATCTCTCCAGCCCTGGTTTGACCTATAAACATCAGTTTTGTTTCAGTTTAATGCAACACATTTTTAAATATCCTGGAATCTGTTTTAGTAAGCACTTTGAACAAGAATTTGTAAAAATACGTGGCTTCTTGGCCTTAGTTGGACACACTGACCTAGTGGTACACACTGAGTAGAGCGACCTAGTTTCATAACAATTCTTATATTCCAGATGCTAGTTAATGGTGTAAAATATTTACTTATCATTGCCTCATTTCTTTACTCACTCACACATCATTAGTGGACTCAAATTGTTTTCTGAAGTGTATTATCTACCTTCTTATCCTCTAGGGAACCTTGTCCATGTGTGATGAATAAGTAAGTCAACATTAAATGATTCTCATAGGGACATAAGGAGCATGCAAAACATGGCATCACATTCTGAGACCCCCCTAGAGATGGCTTCCAATCTACTGGACTTCTCTCTTATTTACCAACATAGGAAATGTTGATAATGCCATTTACCTTGCTCAGAATGGGCTGATTTCTGATCCCCTGCTTGGATTTCAAATCACAGCATAGAAGTCATTTCTTGAGAAAATCCTGCCCTGATCCCCTTTTTGGTTAAGTCTACCTGCTAGTCATAGCCATAAAGCCTCCAAATTCTCTTTCAATACACCTATCTCAACTGTTGTGGTCAATTTAACTTGTGTCTTTCTCACATGTAGTAACCTCCAAGAATGCAGACCAGAAAAATACATCTTCATATTAAGCTCATCTCTTGTTTTTATTTGTTAGAATGTTTGATGAATTCTTATGACTGATGGCACGTCTAATAAAAATATCATTGTCACTTTCTCTTCTTTATCTTTAGTCTGCCATTTTTCTTACAAATATTTTTTCTGTGTAGAATGATTTTTCAGGGAGTAAAAAAAATCTAGCATGTATATGGTGCTTTTTTGTTTTTTTAAAAAAAGATAAAATAGCATAGGAACTTAATGGATTGCATGAAAAATAGTCTTTCAGAAATGATTAATTTTCAGTTTTCAGTCTTCCGTTCTGGTAATTTGTAATCTTGCAGAGCTAGCAATTTCTGTTGACGTAAAAAGGACTTCATTTTCTGGAAAAACTAATGTATTAGTGAATTTTTCCCATGAAAATTTTGTCAAAAAGAGGTAACATTAGGGATGAACTAACACCACTGATTTTATTGGCATGGTGATAAAGATCAATTCAGAAGAGGCAAATGAAATTTTATTCCCTTATATTATTACTGGCAATATTTCCAAGTCATACTCTGTGGAGGTAATCCCATGAGATGTTTCATGAAAACAGTCTTAAAGATAAAATTTGTTGAAGAAACATTGTTCCTTATAACATTTTTGAAGAGTACAATATGTGTTAATGTATGAAATACTCTGCAGTATTCTATTGTTAAGAAATCTTGAGCTTAGTTTAAACCAGACTTTGCTTTGTATCTGGAAGTCCCCTTAAATCCTTAGGAACTCAAAGATGGAGCTTTGGGGAGGTGGCTGAATCATGGTGTGTGGTACTGGATTAAAGGTGTGTGATACCTGGTTTACTCCACTGTTTAGTTTAGCAGAATTCTGGGTGTGGATAATGGGAAGGCCCACTCTGGGAGTGCATGGCACTGGCCAATAGGGTTGTAGCCTAAACAGAAAATAAAGGGAAATATAAAGGGAAAGGAAGGCTTGCTGATTATTGCATCCTGATGGCCATACCATGAGCAGCTTCTCTTCTACCATGCCCCCTGCCATGTCACCCTGCCCAGTAGAATAGGGGCTAAAATCTAAAGATGTGAGCTTTTCTCCTTTAACTTGTTGGTATCAGGCATTTTGTCCCAACAAGAAAGAAGTAACTAAAGTAATCAGCATTCCTATACTTGTTTTAAAAGGCACTTTGCTAAACATATTTGACAACTAATTTTTTTAAAGTCATATTCATTAATACCACTAAGAAATAAAGTTTTTTGGAGTATACTTTGATAAATTCCATACTGAAGTAAGGATAAATGACATAAAAACTTTCAACAGAAAGTTGGAGGCTAATTTGGAGTGGCCATGCTTCTTAAGTACTTGTCAAGATTCAGTCTAGTTGTCCATCCAAAGCCTCATGCAGTGAAGGGGCAAGGTGTGATTAATTCATGATCCAATGAGAGGATTATGAGCATGACTGCTACAGTCACCCAAGGGCGATAGCCTGAATGCAATATAAGAGAGGAAGAGGGCACCCTGACTAACTATATATACTGATATCTGTGAACTAAGCAACTGCACTGAAGATGGTAATCTGTAATAGTAGTTTCATACTTGGAGTGCCTGACATTCTGGTCTTCTGAATACGGGCTGCTTGTCATGACATGCCAGTTGCTGCTATGAAGTCTCTCAGGTAGATGGTTGTTCAAAAAAAAGGGGGTGGTGAATGAAAGCAAAAGACAGGAAAAGGAATATTGTGGGACTGTCCTGCTTCAAGGTTGTATATGGTGAGATTTTTGGACATAGGATGTTTGAGATTCAGACAGATAGTGCATGAGGTTAAGCTTAACAGCCTAGGTTGTATGGTAATAACAATAAGCTTGTCTTCTGGAGGGTTAACAACCTAAGTTTGCAGACCAAAATTAGAGAAAAAGGAGGGCTGCAAGGAAAGCCAACATTTTGGCCCTAGCCTTCTAAGGTCAATTAAGACTCAGGACATATGAGAACTTGTACTGTAACGTCATGTACCTCGGTAGTGTCCCAAATTTTCTGATCAAGAAGATTATGGGTCCAAAGAGGAAAGTGATCGATGATGTAGAGTGTGCCTAAGGAGAGTCACATGGGGAGAAAACACTCTCTCAGGCTTTCACAGAGAGCACATTGGCCAAGCAATGGCGGTGACTCATCCACATGGCTGACACTGACAAAGGTTCTACAATCTGAGGTACAGGATCTCAGGATAAATCCTGAGGCATTTCACTGAACTTCTCAGACCAAAAAGCTACAACTCTTGTTGCACAGGTCCTGCTTTACCTTGGTCTTAACCATCATCAAGCAGAAAAGTATGAAGACAAAATATAGGAAGTAAAGCCATGCTGTTATGTTGAGTTGTGGGGGCTCAGGTCAATAATTTCTGACATTGCCAGTTAAACAGAAGACCCAATGCTATTATGGGCTACTGGACTCTTTTAGAATATTTTGCTGAGTTAACACACCTATAAAATTCAAATGACAGAACTAAACAAAAATGGGATACGGATGAATGTCCATTTTGTATCTGTGTATTCAAAATGGTTTGGATAGATATATAGTTACATTCTCTTAATGAACAGAGGGATTTGTTCTAATAGTGTTTGTAAATAGGATATCAAGTCCACATCTTGTACAGCAATTAACCAGTAGGAAGAATGTATGCAATGTGTTAATTATTGAAACTGAAAAAATAAATAAATAAATAAAATATTTAATAGAAAAAAAAGAAAGGAAGATAGGCTTGTTTTCTGCCACTGTTCCTTGCTTTTTGACCTTGCTGTTCTGCTGTTTTCTGCCACCATGAACTGCTGCCCTCTGCCATGTGCCACTCTGACATGGAGCCAGCTGATTATGGACAGAAACCTCCACAAACTGTGAGCTAAATAAATCTTTTCTACTGTAATTTTGAGTGTTGACTATTTTGTCCCAGTAATGAGAGAAAAGTAACTGAGACACCACTCTTTAGAGGAAATACCTTATCTCTGTAAAGCCAGCTTCAGTGAGTCAGTTATTAATCTTTAAAAATATGGCCAAGGACACAAAGAGAAGATGGGAATTTAGCTAAATGATATGGAATATGCTAACAGGGTACTTTTGCAAAACTTAGATCTTCTTGTCTTTAGGCACAAAAGTTTTTCTCAGTGCCTTCTATGCACAAGGTACTGAGTAAGCAGGAGAAGGGTTAATATCCAATGCTGTTGAATATATTTTCAAATGCATAGAATTTTTATCAGGATTGCACTAGCAAAATTAAGAGAGAATGATTTGTAAACTATATAGTGCTAGACCAGGTATTTGTGTTTCTTTATTTGGTGAATTTTCTCAGCAGAGGGATTGTCATCTTTATCCCTGAAATTGCCACTCACATTGTTGTAGAAGTTATTATTAGGGAGAAGAAACAACAAGATTCTGAAATTTTATCTTGACAAATTGACTACATGGCAGCTTGCTCTGAGTATCTAAAGTAATGTCTGAATACTAATACTGGCATTGTGTTGACTTTTCCAAGTCAAGCCCCCACACTCAGGCTTACGGTTCACCCAACATACAAATTTTCTTCATTACTGCCATGTCCTCACATTCTAAAAGGCTGTCGTGCAAGAAATTATACACATTTGAGCACTGTCAACAAATTGGATCTGACAAGTAAACACTTTGCAGCAATGAGTTTTGAAATCTGGACTTTGATTGCCTTCAACTCCTGATGATATCCTATCACAGACTCTTTTCATGATGCATTAAAAGTGCCCTTCCTCTTGGAAAAGCCACAGGGAATCAATAAGGAGGGAGAATTTTTAACAAGCTGAAGCACCTCAAAGCTAAGGCAATTAGTATATGAAGCTTGATATGCCACCTTTCTGAAGGTGAACTTTGGAAACTGAAAGACAGCCTGGTGTAAGACAGCCTGTTTGCCTGGCATTTTCCTACAGAGCCAGACAGCCTTTGCATCTCGTTAGTAGCTCTGAGAAATAGTGTAGCTCAGCATTCTTACCAACTGACACACAGAGTCTCTGGAATACACAGGGCAAAGTCCTCTACAGATGCGTAAGTAACTATTTCCAGGAGGTTTATGATAAAAACAAAGTGATACGTTTGCTATAGCCTCAAGTTCTTTTGGCAGTTTTGATTTACATGTTGACAATGGGAGCTCAAAGTGATGTTCTCAAGTATAGTAATGGAGTTGACTTTTAGGTAAGAAGACTGACAGCTTAGTTGCACTTTTAGTTGTTAATAGCGAAGGATTTTTTTTTTTCTTTTGCTTTTGGTGGTAGATTAACTTCCTCGATTTTCTACTCTGTAAAAAACAAAGCCTTGTCCCATGTATTTTACAAAGATATAAACACTAAAAAATACATTTGTGCATACTTTGTATAGGGAAAATGGCAACTTAATGTCTTAATATGAATTCCCCTGGAACTAAAATGAAGACTTATAAGATAATTCTTTGAAACATCTGTTGGGTATAGGGAGAAAAAGTTGAAACTAGTGTCATAGCTAACAAGCTATCATAAGCTACCAGCTAAGCTGAGAATTCTAGGATCAGTATGGAATCTGCACCTCTGAGATCTCTCACCTGACAGCTGGTCTTTCTGAGCATAGACACACTGATGCCATAAAGGAAAGGAATAGTGAGGGTGAGGAGGACAACTTAGCACTTGAGCCTTACATGGGCATGGATGGACGGGGCTCAGAGAAACACTTTACTAATAGACGTCATTTCTGGTAGTCAGAAGGTGCTTGCTGTGCACTTAAATGCCCAAGGCCTGAGGGATTGGGCTAAGGAGAAGTAATAATGAAAATCCTCCAGGATCTGTGATCCCTAGTGTACTGATTCTTTCTTCCCTTTATAAAGTAAATCTTGAAATAAAAATGTAGCAGAAAAAAGTAACAGCTATGCAGAATCACTATTTGCTTGATTTAAAAGTATGCATTATATATAATATATAATACATAATATAATAGTATACTATATATCATTTTATTGCATTATACATATTACTCTATTATATAACATCATTTTATTATATATTATATACTGTATAAAATTATATATATTATTCATATATTTTTTGGTACCAGGAATTAACTAAGGACCTAGCACTTGCCAGGTAGGCATGGTGCTGCTGAGGTATCTCCCTGGCGTTTTATAAATGTATTTTAAGACAAAAAATAAAACTTTCATGACTAACTAAATCAATTTTGTCATTTTTTCAGTACTTTTTCCTTTTTTCGCCTTAGAAATGGAACCATTATTGTGAAATTGATGAAAATTTTTACTTTAACTTTGTATAAAATCTTGTTCAAAAACTGTCAATATCTCATTTGTAGTACTGGTCTATTAATTGTGCAATTTAATTAGGAATTAAATAAATGGTGTGCATCATTCTACAACTTGTAGTTTTCTATCTAACATCATTTTTGAAGTCTATTTATGTAAAAATATTTATTTTTAATTGTTCTACAGTAATTTAACAGTACTATTCTGCAAAGGTCTGTGTGAACCACGTATCCCCTGCTGCAAGTATTCAACTCTGTCATGGTAGTGTAGTAGCGGCCTCAGGCAATAAGGAAGGTGAACAGGATTGTGTCTTCTAATAAAACTTTGTTGACAAGAACAGGCAATGAGTTTGCAGACTCTAGTCCATAGTAGTTCTAGCACAAAGCAGTTTACTTCCTAAGGGCTCAGTTACCCTCAGTCAACCACTGTCCCAAATTATTAAATAAAAAATTTCACAAATAAACAATTTACATTTTAAATTGCTCATGCTCCATGTACGGTGATGAATCCTTGTACCACCACTCTGTGATGGTAGTACGTGAATCATCACTTATAGTATCCACATTGTAGACACTCTCTGGTATTAGCCACAGTGGCCCTCATGATATTCCAGTACTTTGTGCCATTAGCCTTTGTTTTACTTGGTGGCTTTAAAGTGTAAGGTATGGATATTAGAAAATTTATTACAGTACATTATTATAAATGTTATACTTTATCATTAGCTATTATTACTCTTTTACTGTGTCTAATTTATGAATTCATGTTTATCAGAAATGTGTGGGTATAGGAGAAAACATGGAATATATGGCTGGGTATTAGCTGAGGTTTCAGGCCTCCATTGATAATTTAATTTTCAGTCAAATTAATAGGAGACAGATTCCAGTTGAAGGATATCCTTCAAAGTACCTCAAAGTATCCTTCAAAGGATATATCAGTGATGTAAAAAACAAATAAAGTCTGAGAAGGTGTCACAACCAAAAGGAGCCTCTAGAGGTATAGTGGTTGACACATCATGTATGAATTATGGACCTGAGTAATAATGTTTCAATATTGGTTCTTTATGTATATGTGCCATACCAATGTAAGATAGTACTGATTGGTAAAAATGTGTCGTATAGGGACACTCTTAGAAAAATGAAAAAGGTTTCTAAATATTTCTACTTTGAAAACTACTGCTCCTTGTTTATTGGCCCATATAATATCAAACTGTCTAATACAAAATATTATATGCTTTGGGAAGCTGACAGAAATTTACTATACATTTTATTTAAAATACACTCTAATGGTTAAAAGAAATCAGATAAACTCAACCTGTCAATAGTCCTAACTGTCATGAGGATGCAGAATGTTAGCTCAGAAACAACATCTTTATGGATACTATCAGTATCTGGAGATTATTTTAGGGTACTAATGGCCTCTTTGTTGTAGTTATTATTATTTTTTAAGGTATTTAGTACAGGGTCGACAGGGTCTCACTACAGAGATTGGACTTGTAGTGTGTCTCCTGTTTTCAGCCTCCCACAGCTGGGATGACAGGCTCTCGCCACCATGCCCAGTCTCAATCGCCATCTCAGTGTGCTCCAGGGGCTGGGCCAGCATAGTGGGCAGGGGATTGAGCCCTCAGCCCCTGCATCTTTCTAAGAAGGTGCTTTAATCTGCTGAGCTATCTGGCTAGTCCTTTATTGTGGTTATTAAATCAAGCTCTTTAACTGACTTAAGAATACAATGTAGGAATATATTTTGTAAATTCAATATATTATAAGATGTATATCTTAAGAAATACCACTAGTATATTGGTATACAGTCACATATTGATTAGTCTTATATATTATTTAACTATAAAAATGTTTCTCCTTATTTTTTAAGAAAACATATTGAAAGCAATTTAAATACAATGAAAACTACTTACAAATCCAGAATTAATAATACTTGCATCAAAAAAAAGATGAGAAAATTAACAGGTAATATGACAGAGACTCCCAAGTCAACTACTAGTAAGAAGTATTTTACTTTATTTCTCATTGGAGAGGTGAAGGACAAGAAAAAGTACCTAAATGAGTCTAGAAAATTCATCCTGACCCTTGGCTAATGTGTGTATACATATACGATGCTTGATCTATCATCAATTCAAAGGGAAGAAAAATAAAGAAGCTCCTGAGTCTGCTCATAATTCTAAGATGAAGAAATAAGTTACATTGTTATATGATTCACCAAATCTTCAAGCATAAAGAACATTTGCTTTTTTAATGTCCTGGTTTGGAATGAAGTTTAGAATTTTATTTTTTTTCATTTCCTAGTTTTTCAACTGTTGTATCTTTCCAGTATCTTTCACTTTTTCCTCAGTCTTGAATTTTTCTAATCCTACTAATTGAGTTTGTTCCTTTACAAGTTCATTTTATTTGTTTGGTGTTTTTTTTGGCAGAACTCAGGCCCTTGTGCTTGCCAGGGAAGCGCTTATCCTACTAAGCCATCTCCCCGGTCGCAAACAATTTCATTTTAAAGACAGTTATTATTTTTTCTTGACCTGTATAATATCTGAAAATTACACTATTTCCTTCTGTATTGGTTAGGGTTCTCTAGAGGAACAGAGTCAATAGAAAAAAATACATAAAAATTATGCAGGGAGATTTATTAGGTGAGTTTACAGGTTAGAAGCAGGATAGTTCACAGTGATCACCTGGATGCTAAAGAGACAGAGTATTCAGTAGCTGTTCAGCCCGAAAAGCTAGTCTCCATGGACCAAAAAGGATGCAGCACCTTTCAGAGACAGAAGTCCGTGAGCTGTCTGGAGAAGCCCTGGCATAGGCCATCATTGAAAGTCTGAAGTGATTGGAGGCTGATATTCACAGGAGATGCAATAGCAAAAGATGCACCAGCTCAAACAGAATGGAGCTTATCAAAATGCAGACTGGCTTCTCCCTTTCCCTTTTACTTCATCCAGGCTACAAGACTCACAATTAGCGTTGGTCTTTCTTCTCAATTTGCTGACCTACAAGCCAATCATTTCTGGCTACAATCCACAGGCACGCCCAGAAGTGTGTTTTACTATTCTTTTAGGCATTTCTTAATCAGCTTGTTCTATCTCTGAGACTTAACTCTTAAACTTCTTCTCTAACTGTATCTGCTCTTTAACATTTTTTCTAGGATATTCCCTTTCTCTGGTTCACACTCTGACTACAAGAGTTTCCTGAGGTCCATCCTGGTTTCCTATTCTTGTTACTTTTCACACATTCTCCAAATAGGTGCCTATAATGGCATATTTGAGGCAGTCTGATTTGATAGGGAAAATAATCTTATGTAGCTCACAGTTTTAGAGGATGCACATACAGAAATATTAGCACTGGCTCTATTGAGAGGGTCACAGCAAATGGCTGTAGCATGTGGAAAGGCTCAAAAGCACCATCTAACTTGAACTCAGACAGCAATGCAGGGTTGGGGCTCACTCTTGTAACAACTTGCTCTCTAAAGAACTAACGTAACCTCTTTTGAGGGCATTCCCCGTTAATGACCTAAACACTTCCCACTAGTCCCACCTCCTGAAGGCTCACACTACTTCCTAACATCACATAGTCAGGATGGAGTCTCTAACACATGAACCTTTGGGGGATACATTCAAACAACATACAGACCACAGTATATGCTGTACAATTTGTTGCTTCAACTTATTGACTGAAATAAGTCTTAACTTTCTTCTTCCTAGTAGAAAAATAGCAAGCAGTAAGTTTTATTCAGTTGGCAAATAAATAATGATGAAAGGAATAAATGAATTCACACTGCAGTCAATACACAAGTTGATCTCTATTGTAGATGATCATGGAGAGGTTTTCCTAGTGGATCTCCAGAATTTTAATCACACTGTAAGGTAGAGGCAAGAAAATAGGGTGATTTTGCTGTCTATTTCAAAGTTATGCAAGAATAAAAAATGTCAGCTTCAGAAGTAGCCAATAAACAACAGCTATTTGAAAATGAGAGAGATAGGAAGAATAAAAAGCATATGATCTTAAAAAAAGAGTTATAATCCTTTAATTTTAATCGTCTTTATTTATTGAAAGGCCACTCCATGGACTTCCTCCCAAACACAGCTAGGTGTGCAGCTGATGATTGATAAGGAGGAAAGATGACCAGGGAGTCCCCTGACTAAAGAGACATCAGAAGCTGAAGGTGAATCATAGAACTGGTCCTTACATTATTCAAGACAACAGGGTTGCATTTAGGCCAATATTCATAAGCTAAAACAATTCTGTGCCAGACCAGACTATTGAAAGCCTGAAAAGGCATACATTTAGGATACTTAGCCAAACATATGAAGGATCTGAGATCACTTGAAATAAGACACTTCTTATGACAGTAGTGTCACTTTATTATTATTAAGAATGTTATTCTTATTAAAATAAAAGGCTATCCTGAATACTATAGTCCATCATCCAGAAAAATAACCCATTAAAAGATCTGAATCAAATAAATTTATAAAATTTAGAAGCATAAGTACTACAAGGTTGAGGAGTTTAGACACACACACACACTCACACACACACACACACAAATGGTCACCTGTATATGTGGATTCTGTATTCATATATTCTACCAACAATAGATTGGACATACTTGGGAAAAACTATGCCTGTACTACATGTACAGAAAATGTTCTTGTCATTTTAACTAAATACTGCAGTATTTACTTTGCATTAGGTGCTATAAGTAATTTAGGCATGTTTTAAAGTATATGGGAGAAAATGAGTAGCTATAGGCAAATATACTACTTTACAAAAGAAACCTGTGAATCTGCAAATTTTAGTATTCACAGGGATCCTGGAAGGAATTCCCTACAGATAATTGGGGAGGACTATGTACATTTATTCAAACTGTACTTCCTGACAAAAAGAATATTTATGTCACACCCCTCACTTTCTCCCTGTAACAAAGAAGCCAATCATACCAAAAAAGAGGAAATGTTGATGAATTATATAGTGTAGAGAAAAGCTTTTATGTTTGCTACACAGGGGATTTCTGCCAATGAATTCAGAAAATGAGTGATATCCCTCTCTTTTTTAATTTATTTTTTTAAAAGATAGGGTCTTGCTATATAATGCAGGCTGATTTTGAACCCACTATGAAGCCTAGGTGGATGTCAAACTCTGGATCCTCCTGCTTCTGATTCAGGGATATAGGCAAGTGCCATCACCACTGAGTCATTTTACTTCTTTTAGTTATGTACATTGAAAGGTAATTTAAATGACCATTACCTATAAATGAAAACAAGAGATAAGAAAAAATATGTCATGGGACTTTCCTGCTACAATATTGTATATAGTTAGATTTCTAAATTTCTGTGTAAAAATTTGTAATTGTTTATTTTTTTACTACTTTTTATCTTTTATTTTTTTCACTTTCTGCACAGATTTAAAGTTTAGCATATCAATGATTGATGGAAAATACCTGATCCATGTTATGTCTAAGGCTTTTGATATTCAGACAGATACTGAGGTTAAACTCAACAGCCCATGTTCTAGGGTAATAATATCATTAAGCTTCTCTTCTGGAGGGTTAACAACTTAAATTTGCAGACCAAAATTAGAGAAAAAGATGGGCTATAAGGATAGCCAACATTTTGGCCCTAGCCTTTCAAGGTCAGTGAGGATTCAGGACATAAGAGAACCTTTACTGTAGCATCCTGTGACTCAGTGGTATCCCAAATTTTCTGATCAAAGAGATTATGGGGCCACAGAGGAACGTGATTGAGGATGTAGGGTGTGCCTAAGGAGAGTCACGTGGAGAGAAAGCATTCTCTCAGGCTTTCACAGATAGCAAATTGGTCAAGCAGTGGCTGTGACTCATCCACATGGCTGACACTGACAAAAGATCTAAAAATACAGTGTTTCAGGGTAAGTCCTGAGAGGATTTGACTGACCCTGTCAGATACAAAAGTTACATTTCTTGTTATATAGGTTTTGCTTTATCTTGGTCTTAATCATTTAGCAGAAAAGTATAAAAACGAGGTATAAAAAGTAAAGCCACAGTAATATGCTGAGCTGTAAAAGGCTCAAGTTAACAACTTCTAACATTGCCAGTCATGCAGATAACCCACTACTATTATAGACTACTGGACTACATTGTATTATTTTGCCGAATTCCTGCAACTACAATATATGAATGGCAATGGAATACACATCTCCTACAAAAGCAAGCAAAAAGGGGGATATAAATGAAGGGCCATTTTGTAGTGAAAAATATATATCTGTAAATACAAAATAGTTAACATGTACAGCTACTTTCTCTTATTTCAATGAGAAGAAAGTTTTGAACAACTAGTGTTTAGACAAGATAGTATGTCTGCATCTTGTAGTATGAATAACTACTACAGAGACAACAATATGTGATGTAGTAATTATTGTAACTGTCCTACTAATCTGTTTTGAAACTATCTCATTGCTCATTCTTTCTCAATAAAATTATTTAAAAAATAAATGACCATTACCTAGACATAAATGGCATGTTTGGTAGTTGTTCCCTTGTTCATTTGACAAATACGCTGTTATGTCTCTGTTGCCACTGGAAGACAACATGGGCAGCGTCCAGCTCCATGTCAATGATCCCAGAAAGCCAGTAGCAGCTCCATGGCAGGATAGGGCTAATTCCAGCAAGTCTTCATCCTTATTTGCCCTCAAAATTAGGCTGGCCTCAGGTTGCCAGCCTGGAACCAGATCCACTCAACCTGTGGCAATTGCTGCACCTGCTGTGGGCTTGAACTTGGCTGGCAGCCACTAGGTGGAGCTAGCAGCCATTATGAAGCTCAATCTAGTTGGCCTCTCTCCAGTATGGCCCTGGGCCCATGGCCTTATCCCCAGGGAGGTCTGGAAGGATTAGCTCACCAGCCACCAGAGTCCACTGTGTCTGCTGCAGTCTGCTGCATCCACTGCTCTGCTCCGCTGTTGTGCTTCTCATGGAGGTCTCTGAGGTGAACAACAGGCCTGTGAATCAGCACTTTCAAGCTGTGCCTCTCTGCAGTGAGTCCAGGTTCTCGCAGAAAGCATGGCCTTCCTCCTCTTTCTTCTTTATTGAAGTTTCTCTCTCTCTTCCCCACCCATGGGCTTTAGTTCTTCATGCAGATGCTTTCTGGGTCCTGCAGATCCCCTTCCTTCCTTTTTCTCTTTCTCATATCTCTGTAATCCAGTGTTTGGATAGTAAGTCCTGGAGAGGCTCTGTCTCTGCTGCTCACCACTCCACCATCCTTTCGGAAGTCTCTTGACAAATATTTATTGAATATACTCTGTATACTGGACAAAAACAAATCCCTAAAAACCAACACTCTGTCTATTTTGAAAAATGATCTAAGTAGGGTCAGAAAATGAGATGAAATATTTTATTTTTAATTAAAAATTTTTTTGTTTATTTATTTATTTGGTACAGGGTCTTGCTATGCATGGATTTGTAGGAATCCTCCTGTCTCAGCCTCCTCATCACTGGGATTGCAGGCATGCATACAGTACTGGGATTGAACCTTGCACTTGCCAGCCAGGTGCTTAAACTGCTGAGCTATCTCCCCAGTCCAAGATGTACTGTTTAACTGCCTAATGTGTTTAGTCCCAGTAGATCTTCTGAGTGCCTACTGCCAACCCCTGAAACTATGAAGATTTGTCTTTATCTGCTCTGGCTATACACAAAGGAAACCAGATGTTTCTAGAAGCAACCCTTATACAGCAACTGACAGCAATGCAAATGTGACTAGTCTAGCAGTCTCAATCCCCCAGGGAGGTAGAGTAACTCCAAAGGGTATGCTTTCAAAAGTTATTTAAATTCACCAAGAGAACTGAGCCCCTATAAATGCATAAGGTAAATTACTGTTTACATGATACCTGTCTAAATTGACTCCTTTCATTTCTGATCTTACATCTCACTTTCCACTAACATACTTGAATTTTCTTATTTTATTTCCAAGAGAAATACTACTTGCACTGCAGTCTTTCAGTTCTAGCAGAAATCAAATAAATCAAGTGGTTAGAAATTAAGGAAAAAATAAAACAAGGAAGGGACACATGAAATATGGCAGGGAAGGGTATAACTTTGGTTGAGATGAGCAAGAAATCTCAAGGTGAGGTAAACTTTTTAAATTAGTATTCTTTTAATGAAGTTTAATATTCATGGGCAAAATTACTGTATAGACCTGTGAATTTTCGTGTTAAGGACCTAACATATTTTAGCATCTTTTTATACTCACTTATGTGCCCTTCTTTCTTAAAGATAAACATGGTCCTGGCTTCTGTATCCCTAATTAGCATTTCTTGTGTAAGAAAAATAAAGCTACAAGTACGTAATGTATACTCTTCTTCTGGTTTCTTTTTCTCAATATTATGTTTGTGAAATTTACTTACGTTGTTTCATGTTGCAAGTTTAATATTCATGGCTGTGTAGATTTTCTTTATATGAATATATCAAAACTTATTTGCCCTTTTTATTGTTAACTTATATTTGAGTTGCTTGTAATGTTTCATTGGTAAGAATAGCATTATAGTGAATCTTCTCAAACAAATAATTCTGTATCTATCTATCTATCTATCTATCTATCTATCTATCTATCTATCTATATATCTATATATCTGCCATATGTACCTATGTCTCACTAGTGCATAAATATCTAGGGTTGGAATTATGAGATCATAATTCCACATAATTCACAACTCTGTTCAAATTAACTGAATTAAAAAGTTACCAAAGTGGTGGTACAAAATTACATTGTGGCCAGTAACACCTGAATATCGCAATTGTTTTGCATTCTTCTCAATTCAATTATTTATGATAGTTATGTAAACTACTTCATTTTAGTATGTATTTCTATCATGACTGAAGACAATGAACAAGTTTTAAACTATCAGTCAGTTTTATGTCTTTATGAAATACTTCTTCAAATCTTTTGCACATTTTTGTATTGTTTATAGGAGTTCTTAAAATATTTTGGCTGCACACACACACACACACACACACACACACACACAATTACTTCCCTGTGCATATGCTCTCAAATCCATGAACTCAAATAAACTGTGGCTTAAAAATATTCAGAAATATTTTCATTGGGAGTGAAGATATATCAACATTTTTCCTTATTTTTTTTCCTCAGCAGTAAAGTATAGCAATTATTTATATAATATTTGTACAAGTGATACTCTAATTTTATATGAAGGACTTGAACCCTGTGATATCTATAGGACTGGAGTCCTGGAGCCAATCATTCATATTGAGGCAAAAACTTAGTAAAGTAGACTTGAAACACCAATAATTATTTTCTGAGAATGATACCAATTGGGGGTTAACATTATATATTTCTCATTTAACTATATATAACATTCAATTTGATTCAATTCACATCCAATTTGGTTTGCGAACAGAACTGTGGAAAGGATTGTTTGTGAACTGAGGCACCACCATATATTTCCTTTAAAACTATTTAATAGGCGTAGTATCATTTATTGGGGAGACCATTCTTCTTTATCATGTTCCAGAGATGTCCTTCAAGAAACCAGATGTATGGGTGTGTTAGTCTATCCACACACTCTCTTCTGGCTTATAATTCATTACTTACCTTTGTACTGTTGCTATGCTGTCTCAATAACTTCTTCTGTGTAATATATCTTGATATTTGCTAATGGAAGTGCTTCAACATTTGGGCTTCTTCAAGATTATCTTGGGGACAGAGCTGCCAGTGGCCTGTAGAGCAACATGCCTAAGTTTTATTGTGAATACTACAATACCATGACTCTCCTTCTGTGAGAAAGACACACTTCAGTGGTAGGAAACATAAAGCGAATGTGAAAGACTACTACCAGAAACGGATAGAAGAGCAAGCTCAGAACCTGACTGACAAAGCAACGGCTGCATTTCACCAAGGAAAGATACCTCCTACTCCATTCTCCACTCCTCCCACAGCAGGGGCTATGATCCCACCTCCACCTAGTCTCCTGAGTCCTCCTCATCCTGGTATGGTACCAGCACCCCATATGCGAGGCCCTCCCGTGATGACAATGATGGGCCCCCCTCCTCCCGGGATGATGCCAGTGGGACCTGCTCCTGGAATGAGGCCACCCATGGGAGACCACACGCCAATGATGCCTGGGCCTCCAATGATGAGACCACCGGCTTGGCCTATGGTGGTGCCCACTCAGCCAGGAATGACTTGATCACACAGATAAAGTGGAGGGGCAACCTTTCTGTATCAGTCTTATATTATTTGTTCTGCTTCACTAGGGGATCATGGTGAAGTGACACTCACTGGGTGTTTTCTAACAGAATGAATGACAAGGAAGACTTGCTCCCCCTTCCTATCAAAGAATAGTTTTGAAGGGAGAAGTGTGATAAGCAAAAGTGCAGAAAGTACAGTAAACTTGTCAGCTCTTTTAGTTAAAAAACAAAAAGATTATCTTGCCTGCTCTTTCAAATTCATTTTATAATTACCCTAAAATTTCTACATGAAACTCTATTTATAGTTTTATTAGTATTATAGTTCATAGGTTAATTAGTGGACAACTCTATGATACTAACAATTTTAATGCATGAAGATGCCTCTATTTAGGTTTTCCTTATTTTGACGATATTCTATAATTTTTTTTGTAGTTATCTCCGAGTCACTAAAATTATTCCTGCACTTTTTCTTGCTATTCTATATGGTATCATTTAAGATTCAGATTTACTTCTGATAAGCCACAAAAACAACTTTGGATTTTAAATATATATGTATTTTAGAATATATATATATATATATATATATATATATATATATGCTTAGTTTTTAAATTTTAATACTTTGGCTTGTCTGTAGAATTTATGTATGTTCTACATGTGCATATGTGTAGATTGTTGTCTGTTAATACCATCTCTTGTCTTGTTGCCCTAAAAATGTTGTAGTATGATATTGCTAAACATGTTTTTCTTATACCAGTCTCTAGGAAACAGTGCTTACAATTTCATCTTTACTTAGGATGTTTGCTGAAGTTCTTAGGTAGAAAGCCATTTTTTTTCAAATTAGAGAAGTATTCTTTTCTTTCTAATTTGCCGGAGGAATTATGTTGAATAAAAACTTGAAGAAATGAGGAAGCAGGAAGGAACACTGTAGAAGTGAGGAGGAGAGCATGACATGTACAGAGAATGGTGAGTGTGGAGCCTGCAGGGAAGGCATACCTGACAAGCTTGGGGAGCAGCAAAAAAATCCCAGTGTGGCTAGAGAGAAGGGGGAGGCAAGCATGAACAGAAGAGGGTGCTAGAGATGGAAAGAGGTTGGGAAGAGAGGCTGTGGCTTTTGTAGTAACAAAGACATTGTGATTTCTTTTTTAAAATTTTATTGTATGGAAAAAAGGCAAAATTTCATAAGAAAATAGGAGGAGGATAGCAGTTAAAGCATTGCATATTATTGTTTTTAAAGTAGTTGCCCATAGCAAAAGATACAGACATACAAAATTCTCCAAAAGCTATTAGAACAAACCTTTCTTTTCAATGAGCTAAGAGAAAATAATAGTATAACTATCTTTTTATTTCTTTTTGCATCCTTCTTTTCTCCTTTCTCCCTTTTTCCTTTTGAACAATTTCTTTCCATTTCACAATATCTCTTATACATGTTGGACCCTATGTGCCCTTGCAGTTTCTCACACCAGGAAGGCAATGCAGTGTTTATACTCATGGGTCTGATTTATTTTACTTATGGGTGTGGTCTCAATTGTATCCACTTACCTATAAATGTCACAAGTTTATCCTTTATGGGTAAGTAGTAATTCATTCCATTAAAGGTCACATTTTTAAAAATCTAATTGTCAGTTGATTGGCATTGGGATTGTTTTCAAGATTTAGCTCTTACAAATTGTGCTGCTATAAATATGGATGCACATATATCACTGTGGTATAATGTTTTTTATTTCTTACAGGAAGATATCCAGAAGGGTAATAGCTAGGTTGAATGGGACCTCTAATCCTGGTTTCTTGAGGAATATTCACATTGATTTCCACAATGATTGCTTTGGTCTGTACTCCCACTACAGTGGAGCAGGGTCTTTTTTTTTTTTTGTCATAGCCTCTCTAGAATTTGTTTTTGATTGATTTCTCAGTGATAGCCTTTGTTTTAAAGTGTGATGAATTTCAATGTTGTTTAAATTTGAACAATGATGTTGCACATTTTTTCATATGTTTATTTTCCATTTGTATTTCTTCATCTGATTAGTGCATATTCATCTCAGATGCCCAGTTTTGGATTGGGTATTTCAACTGGCGGTGTTTGCTTTTTTCAATTATTTATATAAGTCCTTTGACTGAACTGCAGCTAACAAACCTCACAGATTTAGAGAAAACATTACTGAGCCTTTTGCATCTACTGAGATGATCATGTGATTTTTTTCTTTGGCTCTGTTGATATGATGTGTTATGTTTATTAACATGCATATGTTGAACCATCCCTGCATTCGTGGAATGACTCCTACTTGGTCAATGTACATAAACTTTTGGATTATTTGCTGCATTCTGTTTGCTAGTAGTTTATGGAGGACTGTTGCACATGTGTTCATTAGGGAGATCGGCTTGTAGTTCGCTTTTTTGGTTGGTTCTCTCTCTGATTTTGGTATCAGAGTAACATTTGCCTCCAGGAATGACTTTGGGAGAATTACTTCCCTTTCGATTCCACTGAAGAGTCTAAGAGGAGTTGGCATTAAATCTTCTCTAAATTTCTCGTAGAATTCAGCTGTGAATCCATCATGACCTGCCTGGGCTTTTCTTTCTTGGTAGGGTTTTCATTACATTTTCAATTTCTCTCATTGATATTGGGGTATTCAGAATGTTTATATTTTCTTAATTCAGCTTTGGTAGTTTGTATGTGTCTATGAATCTGTCCATTTCTTCTGTCTTTTCTGTCCTTTGAGAGTGAAGACTTTGGGAATAGGTATTGATGATCTTCTGAATTTCTCTAGGGTCTGTAGTGATTTCACTCTTTTCATTCCTCATTGCATAAATTTGAATTTTTTCTTTCTTTTTTGATATGGTTGGCTAGGTGTTTGTTAATTTTATTTATTCTTTTGAAGTACAAACTCTTCAGTTAATTCTTTATATTGTTTTCCTCATCTCCATTGCATTTATTTCTGTTCTAATCTTTATATTTTTCCTGCTCTTTTTGTATTTTGAGTTTGACTTGCTCTTCTTTTTCTAGGAGCTTGAGATGTAGCACAAGATTGCTTATTTGGGCTCTTTTTGTTTTCTTGATGTGGAAATTTATTGCTATAAATTTACCTGTTAAGACAGCTTTCATTGCAACTCACATGTTTTAGTTAAATTTTATCTGTATTTTCTTTGATTATAAATATTTGTTTCATTTCTTTAATTGCATCTGTGACCCACTGATTGTTCAGGAGGGTATAATTTAGTTTCCATGTGTTTATAGAGTTTTGCTGTTTCTTTTGTCAATGATTTCCAATTTTATTGCACTATTGTTAGATAATATGGATGGGTTAATTTTGATTGTTTTGCATTTAATTAAACATGCTCTATATATATGGTCTATTTTGGAGAATATCTCATATGCAGCTGAGAAGCTGAGAAGAATGAAGAAGAATGAGTATTCTTTTTTTTTTCTTTCTTTCTTTTTTTGGTGGAACCAGGGATTGAACTCAGGCCCTTGAGCTTGCCAGGCAAGTGCTTATTCTATGGAATCATCTCCCCAGACCTAAGAATGTGTATTCTGTTGCTGTTGGGTAGAACATTCTGTAAAGGTCTACCAAGTCCATTTCTTCTTAAGTTTGGCTTAGTTCTGTTAGTTCTTATCTGACTCTTTGTCTAGTTGATCTATCATTTGTGACAGTGAGATGTTGAAGTCTCCTATCATGATTGTGTTCTTGTTTATTTTATTTTTCTTGTTTATTAAAATGTATCTTAAATAGTTGGGTGCTCCAGCATTTGGTTCATATATATTTGTGATTGTTATCTCTTTTACTTTTCCTTTAACAAGTATGTAGTGACCTTTATCTCTTTTGATCATTGTTCATTTGAAGTTCACATTATCTGCTAACAGAATCTTTTTCTGGGGTACTGATACATGAAGTATTGTTTTCCATTCTTTGCCTTTATACAACCACAGTAATTTTGGCCTAAGTTCTCTATGAGCTAGAAAAAGACCACAGATAGCTATTAGTTTGAACTATACTTTCCAAGAGGGTGAACCCATAGGTTGACCAGTGTAATGTGGAGTGGAACATCAGAGAGCCAGATTAATGACATAAGTATGGTGCTATGTGAGAATAGTTATAGACATGTGAGATCTTTAGGGATAGTGAAAGCATACATGGCTTCAAAATATCCTTTATTATAACTTAAAAAAGAATACACACAAAACAATTTAAAAATATGTATTACAGGGGCAAAATCTTGTTTACATGCAAAATTTAATATTAAAAAGTAAGAACTAATACCTGTGAAAATTAAAAATTGAAAGAAACTAACTTGTAGATTCTGTCTTTGCTCATCAATAACTTAGTCTTATTTCCCTGACTGAAAGAAAATTATCTGCATTTGACACATTGACTTTTTTAACCAGCATGAGTAATGATAAAGTCCTAGATTCGGTTTTGGGAAAAGAAAGTTTAATAAAACTATGTCAATATAAGAAACTCACTACCTAAGAGCAAAGATGAGGTACATACACAAATAACCATACAACTTACAATGCAAGAATATGGGTAGATAGTAGTCCAAGTGGGCACAATTTAGGAATTCAGTGTTTATTCTTAGGCAGTATGAGACCATGAAATTTTTGATCAGGAGAGGCATATTTTAGATCTGTAATATCCATAAATCTGTTCTGACCTTAGTGGAACTTGACTTCTGGAATGAAGAGATGAAAACGTGCAGATTATGTTTGTGACTATTGCAATAATGCAGGACCAGCTAATCTTGAACTATAATGATGCATGTCATCAAGGAGAGGAAGTTTTGAAATTTGCAATTATTAAACTCGGTGATTAGAAGTGCTTGTGCCTGGAGACAAGGGACAAGGGGAAGAAGAAGGGAGGGGGAATAGGAAGGATCCTTAGATTTAAGTATGCTAGATAGCCAATTGCTGAGTTAGACATTATAGCAATAGGCCTGCCAGGCTGTGAGTGGTGATGATGGGTGTAGCTTGGCCATATTGATCTGCACTGTAGAAATAGTGAAGTCTTTCCATATCTTATTTATGAATATAAAAGAAAAGACCATGGAGAATTTCGAGTTCATTTTCAAAAGTTTTAATGTCTTGGAAGAAACAGTGACATCTCTAGCAGATAAAATAACAACTAGGATGAACCTCATAAAATTTCAACATGGCCATTTTGGATCACCAAAAGAATTGCGGTTGCTTATGGTTCATCACATAGTTGGCTATCTTGGAGACACAATTTGTAAAAAAAACCTTATTTAGAGTTTCCTAAAACATTAAGGATTATTGGTAAATGTTGAAAGTAATGCTTTGAGAAAAATAAAATGTAACAAAATTTCTCATATGGAAATATTTACATTATACTAGTTAAATTTCAGGTCTCACCAACTACTTCCTTAGGACAGGTCAGTGGTGCCAGTGAAGTCATTAGTTAGCTCTGACCTAGGCAGTAAATGGTGATGGTGGTGAGGACCTTAAGACTCTAAGAACTTAATGCATAAGAACTATGACGAAAAGGCTGGATGGTGACATCTTTATTTCTCTCCAGACTCCTACAGTGTTCCTCAGAAATTATCATTTTGAGTGGCGATTCTTAGATGTTTAAAAAATAGAAAAGCCTGAAATAATCTCATGAAAACATCATTTACCTGAATAATTATTTTTTGTTAGTGAAAAGGAGTAAAAATTTAGGGGACCTCAGAAGCAGAAAGAAGAAACACATGGAAAAATTATATTTTCTTTAGTGACTGATGCTAGGAACATTTCCTTTTGATAACTTCAATTCTACCATCAGTATATTACAGTCAAAAATAGAGCTCTTGACTGATTTACACATTTATCTTCTAACCTGCTACTGCTATCTGGAGCTGAGATTCTCCTAGTTCAAAATTATTCCTGCCTGTCAGATTTATACTGACATTAGTATAAACTAAATGAAGAAAAATGAAAATGAATTCATGCAGCTGTTTCTCCATATCACCTTTAATCTTCCTACACTTTAAAATATGTTTTTCTCAGAGAGTAGGGGAGAGATAAGTCTATTTTTTCTCTGTGTGAATATAAAAATAATTTGTTACCATGGTGAGATTTTTTTCCATCCTGTATTTTGCAAACAGCCTTTGTATCAAGTTTTGGGTAGTCACTCTCACTGCTGTCCATGTGTGCCCCATGCACCACTGACCACTTTGCATCAAGCATAAGCTAGTACAAGATCTAGTATCACATTGGACAGAGTTTCTTTTGATACTTATGTCAATATGAACCTCTTGACAGTGAGAGAAAGGGCATTGCAAATTTCTGAGTTCCTCAATTTGGTAGACACTAAAGTTTAGTGTTCTATTATCCATGTCTTTCTTTACAAAATAATGATAGCTTATTTTAGTCTTAATAACCCAGTTAGCCAATCTGCAAGAGGATGTTTTTCTATGGATCTTGTTTATGAAATTTTAAAACCTAGCAAGTTTTCAATTGTTTCGTAAGTAAACAAGTATCAAACTAATTATTTGCCAATTAAGGAAGATATAATAAAAGAAATAAAGTGAATAGAGTTTGGAGTGTCAATCTTCAGGCTCAAAGAAATTCAATGAACAGACAATAAGGAAAATTGTCTCATTTACATGACAGGTGAGAGAAGATGGAGAAAAAAGAGATATAATTAGAGTAACATCAAGCCCGCATTTTGAGGTTGTGTTGTCTGTGGGCTGGTGGTAGGGGACAGAAGGAACAGATAGAACAGAGAGGTAGAAGTGACTGAGCAGAGAGCAACAGTGGGTAGAAAACATATGAGAGAGCTGACTTACTTTACTCTGAATATTAGTTAAGACAATAAGCCAACATTATTGGTCAAGGTCAAATCGCTTATTTATTATATAGTCTGTTCTTGGATGAGACAACTGGCATGATTTCACAAAAACAGATTGTTCATATGCAAGGCAACTGTTGGATATCTAGCCTTTCTGAAGAGTAGTAGAGTAATATAAGTACTGTATTCATTGAAATAGATAATATTAAGTAAAAATAAAGATAGCTGTTTATGAAAATCTGCATTATCAATACAGAGCCTAAGTCTATTGCAGTTTGAAGACAGTCAAAATTCCTTTCACTTCAGTGAATCAGACACTAAGATTAGAAATGCTGAAGAATAGGCTGAATCTAATTGGAGAGACTCAGAGAAGAGGGCAAAGGAACCACCATGAAAGGAAGCATGTACATAAAGAAAATTGTTGAATAAAATAAAAAATTGGACAAGATATCATGTCTTAGAATTGAGACTGAAATAGGTTTCTTCCTTTGTACTTTCTAAAAAACCCTAGTCCCTCAAATACCCTACTTAATCTGGAGAATAATCTCAAAGCTCCTGTACCAAATGACTTGGATGAGTGATGATTTTAAGAGTCCTCTTCTATCATTTGGAAGTAGAAAATAAAGTTGGAGTAGGACTCATGAAACGAAGAGTCCTGTGTTTGACAGAGTACGGAGAAGGAAAAAGGGAGCTGGAATCTGGCCTGTTATAGGAACCATCACCTTGCTCATCTCTTAATGGTTTAAGGGATGGTAATTTCTAATAAAATTCACTGGTGCACTCTGCTTTATGAGAAATGTGGGTCAAAAGAGTCTGTGCACTCTACTCGCAGTACTCTCCTCAGTGCACAGCAAAAGTTTTGAGTATTATCCTCAATGGATGGAGAAAAACAAAAGGTGAACGCTATGGTATCTTTCCATATATCATATATCTGAATCTTTATAGTGACCTAATAACATAGTTGCAATTGCTTCCATTTGTAGATGAAGAAAGAAAAGGCTATGATAAAGAAATCTGGCCAAAAAAGTAAAACGTAAATGGGAACATCCAGCATTTGAATTCAACTTCATAATTCTAAAATTCAAGTTCTATATATATGTATAGATCAGAGTAGTTGAGCTGAAAGTAGGACATATGGTGGAAACAGTGTTTTCAGGCTTGCTGGAGTTTCTGAAGGCACTTCGTTTGAGAAAAGAAATGATATGGTGATGCACACATCAAATGGTTTGGAGTAAAATTCATCTCATAGTGTGTATAATTTGCAAGAAAAACAATTTTATGACTAAAAGCCATTAAGATGGACTTGCAAATTATGAATAGCTCATCATAGTTTGGATTGTTGTTGATCAAAACCAAGTATCCAAAGTTCACTCACCTAACACATGTCATTTATGATGGCTAAAACATTTGCCTATTGCCTGGGCCTGGCATTCTGTGTTACAAACAAATGCCACTTGGCAAATTTGCTTCTCAGAGACATCTGTTGGCTGGGTGGGATAGGCGGCTGTGCTCTGTGTGTTCACATGTTACTTGGATCAACAATTTAGACATGGGATGGGCATGGTCCAAGCCAGGAATAAGAAACTAAAAGAAGCACTTTTAAAATTTGGTGGTCACAATCATTAAAAATGACCTCCAAGTAGGTTCTGAGCAAGTTCTGAATTTATAGGTCCTATGTAATATGTTATTTTCAGCTAAATCCAAAAATTATGGCAGAATAAAACTAGTAAACTCTAATCTTTCCTCCTGGGCATTGATTCCTTTATCTACAAACACATAGTCTAATTAATCTCAATGGTCTCTTTTAGCACTCTAGGCTTCTAGGTCATAATATTGTAAATCATAAGTGTAGATGGATATAACAAGGTGAAAATTCTATTTGAATTTACTGTCTATAACAAATTGTGGGAGAAATATAAAAATATAATTTTCAAGAAAAACAGATATGGTAATATTTTAGCTTTGACTAGAAATAAATGAATTGTACTCTTCTTAGGCTAATCACAACTAAGACTTTTGAGACCTGTCTCTAATACATATTTAATATCCCCTTTATATGAAGGGAAATGTGGATGGAATATCATTACTGTAGAGCTCAGCAGATCAAAAGTTCTCCTTTAGCAAATATGGATATAACTTTTGAGCAATACTTGACACAGTAAAACCTTGAGAAAATACCTGTAGGCAACCTCAAATGAGGCTATGCATAACTCTGCAGTTCCACTTTCTCCCAGACTCTCTTTGACCACAACCTACCACCTCTGAGGATTTTCTGGCATGGGAGTGAGGTAGACACCACAGGAAGGAAGCCCAGTGTGGGGGCTGTGGTGCAGATGGGTGGTGTGCACCACTGCTTCATCAAACTACAGCATCAGGGATGGTGAAAATGTCACTCACCTTCATTTATTCCAGCTATACAGGTCCTCTGTTGCCCTTTTACTTTCTTTCATCTTTTATTCTGTGCTTACTTTGTAGATAATGTCTTCTCACTTAGAGTTTCATGAATGGATATTTTGTCCACATATCATTGTGTATATTACCTATATCACTTAGTTTTCTGTGCCTACCATGTCCTTCAGGATTTAACTCATATTGGGTTATGTCTAATACATATATAAGGCAAACCTAACATCATTTTTCATTAACTTTAGGTGGGAGTAATTCTATACAGACACTAACCTGAGGTAGGTGTATGTAGATCATAGACTATTAAGTCAAGAGATTTCTCTTCTAGGTCCGCCTATTTCAGCAACATAACATCTCTAAATGACAGCTTTTTATAACTCTGCAAATTCACATGTGTTCATAGGACTATATTCTTTGAATTTAAATACAGCATTGCCAATCCTAACTTCTGGTCCTCATCATACCAGCACTACCTCAAAGCAGAAGTAATAATGATCATTTGGTTGTGCAGTTTTTTATAAGCATCTTTATTTCTAGTACAGATAAATCTGATATGTCAGATAAAGACGGATGAGTCAAGAACATCCTTATAGGTGAAGTCCCCACACAGAGGCAAGTGCAGTGGGAGAGCATAGCAGAAGCCATCTAATGTGTCCTAAGCCTATATCTTACTGATGATGAGGGGAAGAAGAATCTGGAAATGTATTTTGGATCATTCTAAGGAGAGAGCTGGAAGATAGGCATATGGACTTTATATTGCAAGCAGTATAGACTCAAAAATGATTTTTGCATGGAAATATGACATCTTTACCACTTTGAAATTTTGTGAATAAGATAATTTTTTAGGGTGATATAGTGAGAAAAGAGACAATTCAGGAAAACATTGTTACAAGTGTATTTGGTAAGCATGAAGCATATAATAAATATAGACTTGAACCAGATTCTTACTGACAGACTCTTTAACTTTTGTTTCAGTGATTTGAGAACCATCCTGTGGGTTAAAAAAGTTATTATTCTTGTTTGTGTCTCTCAAAAAGCTAATAAGAAATTAAAGCATTAGAGAGATCTTGTCCACTAACACAATAATGAAAGTACTTTGATATTTTCTACATAATACTAAGCGTGAGAGCTGGGGAGATAGCTCAGCAGTGTAAGTACCTGTCTGGCAAGTGCAAAGACTCAAGTTCAATCCCTGATACTGCATGCTGTGTCTGCCCCAGAGCTCCAGGCAAGCCGTGCTGGCCACTGAAACCAGGCATGGCAGTGCACGCCTATAGTCCCAGCACTGAGACAGGAAGATCACTATGAGACTATGAGTCCGAGCTGTGTAGTGAGACTCTGTACCAAAAATTAAACAAAAAAAAGTTGAAAAAAAATTAAGCTTGATTTCATGAAACTAAGGACTTATATGCAAGTGTTTGTGTGGTAGAGATGTAAATGGCAGTCCAAATTTCGCAAAGCAGCCACAGCAATATTAAGATTGGAATTTACTTCCACTGAAATGTGCTGTGCCAAATGTCACAACACAGAGTGTTTTTAATAATAATAAGGGTCTTCTACATGAGTCAATGTTATCTTTTTTTTTTTTCAAATAAATGTGGTAAGGTTTATTACTTTTTGGTCTTTATACATTTAATTTCTTTCTTTTTTTATTTTTTTATTTTTTATTTTTTTTTAAAGTTTTATTGACAAAGAGATAGCAATGAGACAGTTTCAAATCAAATCGGAAGGACAGTTTCAACAAATAATACACTGCATATATTCTTCTTAGTGGTTAATTGCTGTACAAGATGCAGACTTGTGATCCTATTCACAAACACCATTAGAACAAATCATTCTATTCATTAAGAGAATGCAACTATATATCTATCCCAACCTCTTTGAATACAGAGATACAAAATGGACATTCATCGGTATACCCCATTTTTTCTAAGTTACATTATTGAATATTATAGGTGTGTAAACTCAGCAAAATATTCTAAAAGAGTCCAGTAGCCTATAATAGCATTGGGTCTTATATTTAACTGGCAATGTCAGAAATTATTGACCTGAGTCCCCCACAGCTCAACTCAACAGCATGGCTTTATTTTTTATATTTCGACTTCATACTTTTCTACTGGATGGTTAAGACCAAGGTAAAGCAGGACCTATGCAAGAAGAGTTGTAGCTTTTTGGTCTGAGAAGGTCAGTGAAATGCCCTCAGGATTTGTCCTGAGATCCTGTACCTCAGATTGTAGAACCTTCATCAGTGCAGCCATGTGGATGAGTCACGGCCAATGCTTGGCCAATGTGCTCTCTGTGAAAGCCTGAGAGAGTGTCTTCTCCCCATGTGACTCTCCTTAGGCACACTCTACGTCATCGATCACTTTCCTCTTTGGCCCCATAATCTTCTTGATCAGAAAATTTGGGACACTACCGAGGTACATGACGTTACAGTACAAGTTCTCATATGTCCTGAGTCTTAATTGACTTTAGAAGGCTAGGGCCAAAATGTTGGCTTTCCTTGTATCCTTCCTTTTTCTCTAATTTGGTCTGCAAACTTAGGTTGTTAACCATCTAGAAGAAAAGCTTATTGTTATTATCAAACGATTTGGGCTATCAATCTTAACATCACTATCTCACTGCATTTCAAACATCTTAGGCATAATAAGGAACAGGTATTTTTCATCAAGTATTGATATGTTGAACTTTAAGAGTCAATGTTATCTTACCAATTCAATTTGAAGTCAGACTCACTCTGATTTGAAATCAGAGTCAGTGTCCTGTGTGTATGGTCTGAATCTGGGGGGCATGCTGAAGAGGATGGGAAAGCTTTCACTTGCCATCTCACCTCACACTTTTCAGTACTGTTTCATTTTTGTACACACAAATGGTTTGCAAGTAATTCAGTATCAAAAGACATAAAATATGCCATCTTAGGCTTCAGAGTTAGCCCTACTGCTTATCAATGAGGCTTAGTAGGTAGGCTTCCTGAATTAATTTGAAAGACTAAAAGTCTAAGAGTTGTTTCCGACATTTGCTCTGATACAGTGGAACTCTTTGGAACTGCAGTACAAGTGGGCTGGAACTAAAGATAAGTATATCAAACATGGCTTTTGAATCTTTGGTCTATTGCATCTCTTGTGAGATATCACAGCTAGGAGAAATCACTTTTAATAGTTCTACAAAATTAGGGTGATGTCTGATCTGTATTAATATGCTATACCAAGTTTTATTTTAGCATTCAAGAGTGTTAGGAAGTTTTTGTGTGCACAACAGACCCAAGCATCAAAGAGGAAATAAAGAGAGAGACATATTTCCTAGATATAGGCGAAGGTATTTTTACTAAGTACTTAGTTTTCCCCCTGCCCTGTGTCACTGATGTTGGTAAGCTAATATCAATCAATATACATTGTGTGAGTGAAGAAACTCAAGCCCAGAGAAGTTCTGTAATTTATTTTAAAACCCGCATAGTAAGTGGTGGATTTGTAATTTCCTCTGTTACTAACACCCTGCTTTTCTCCATATCTCATGCTGCTCATTTGTTAGTCTGATATGACTGTATTGCTCTGAGAAAACAGAGATAAGATGTGTGCAGGATAGCCAGCAGCTTCCATTTTTGCCAAAGCTCAGCTTGGCAACATTATTCCTGGAGGCTGGGCTTCCGGGTGATAAAGCAGGCATGAAATGGGAGTTTTATGTATTTATTTTTAATGAATTGGTGCAATGGCTCAGCCTGAGCAGTGGCTAAGCACAGTGCTCAGGAGACACAGTGAGGAGAACTAATGACAGAAAGTTTTCCTTTTCTTTAAAATGGAGTGCATTAAAGTTGGATGCAATCCTGGTCGGTGGCCCAGGGAGGATGTGGCTTTCCTGTGGAGTTTTTATTATGATTGCTGTGTGCTTGTTCACCTTCCTCTCTGGCTTTGGGTACTCACTGCCTGCTTGGTGCAGAAGCAGCTGCTCAGCTGAATTTAAGGTGAAAAGAATAACTACCAGAAACACGTCATATGGATGAATATGACTGCAGATATTCTATTAGCAAAACCAGAGTGTTGAGTTTGTCATGTGCAACATGGAAAGGGACACACAGATGCAGCATTGGAGCGGACATTCAGATCCCTCTGTGCAAGAACAGCGTGCTTCCCTCTGGCAAGTGCCCCTCCACTCACGGCCCATACCCCATGTCTCCTCCTTGTTCCACAGATGTAACTTCCAGAATAGCAAGGTCACCAGTACCAGGACAAAGATTTGCACCAATTATTGTTCTATGTGAATTCGATGAAAGTGCTCCTCTCCTAAATTACTTAGAAGATTACCTCCATTTACTCTTTTCAGTTTTGTAAGACTAGTCTTGTCCTTTAACTGAGAGGGTCTCATCCAGCTGTCAATTACTGAGTCCTTTTGGGCCATTTTGAAAATGTCACTGTGTTCTCCCTCCAACCTGTTTTGGAACAAAACTATTATTACTCTGAACTTTGGTTGTTCATGAGGGTTATTTAATTTCCACATGTTTATGAAGTTTTTGCCATTTATTTTGGCATTAATTTCCAATTTCATTGCACTATAGTCAGATATAATTCATGGGATAATTTCAATTTCTTTGCATTTGCTTAAAGCTTGTTCTGTGGGCTAATATATGGTCTATTTTAGAGAATGTCTCATTTGAAGCTGAAGAGAATTTGGAAATTTCCTAATTTCCTCTATACTGATTTTGTTGTTTATTGACCCACTCTGCCAGTCTGTTTCTTTTGATTGTTGAATTTTGTCCATTTACACTGATAGTTATAACTGATATGTATTGCCTTATCATTGTCATGTTATTTTCCTAATCTTTATTCCTTACTTTTCCCCTCTGTTTAATTGTTTGATCTGCCTACCAACCTCTTTCTGCTGTTGTTCTTGGAATTCTGGTCTATTTTTTTTCTCTGTTTACAATATTTTTCAGTACTCTTTGTAGGGTTGTTCTGGTGGCCGTGAATTTTTCAGTTGTTCTTTGTAATGAAAATATCTCATTCCACACTGATGTTGAAAGAGTTTTGCTGAAGATAGGGTACATCAATCTGGGTTGGATGTTGTTTGCTTTGAGCACTTGAAATGCTTCAGTCTAAGCTCTTCTTGACTTGAATATTTGTGTTGATAAGTCTGCTATGATTCAACGGGATTTCTTGTATAGGTGAT
>NW_004524614.1:12221729-12223690 GCF_000260255.1 Octodon degus
CAGTGTATTATTTGTTGAAACTGTACTTCCGATTGGATTTGAAACTGTCTCATTGCTATCTGTTTATCAATAAAACTTTGAAAAAAAAAGAAAGGAGCACACTAGACTTCAGCAAGAAAAGTAATCTGGTTTCCAAATGATCATATATATTTTCTAGCATTCTTTGAGGGAAAAGGGAGAGACTTGTGGGACTCAGAGTACCAGGAGTTCCATTTGCAAATGTTCATCAGGTTATGGATGAGGTTGGTCAAAGCTCTAGATTGTTTTCATTATCTTTTTCTTGGTACTGCTTTTGTTTTAAGCCCTCTTTTGTTGCTTTCCCCTCCAAACAAATGTGCCTAGGGGCAGCAAGGTTTGTGAACTATAAGTTAAGTATCTCATTTATAATATTTGGGACCAGAAGTGCTTTGGGTTTTAGATACTTTTCAGATTTGGAGTATTTGTGCATAAATATACAATGAAATATCTTGAAGTTGGGACCCAAATCTAAACATAAGGTTTTTGTGTCATAGAAACCTTATAGAGATAGCCTGAAGACAATGAGATCACTAAAAAGGACTTGTTAGTCAAATTTTTGTGTAGAGAGATAAAAGTGAGAGCTTGAAATTCTCTCTAGATCTCATGACTAGTCAACTAAACCTAGATTCAATAATGAACCAATGGGCCAGCCAGAGAGCTCAGCAGATTAAAGTGCCTGCTTAGGCAGATACATGACTGGGGTTTCTCTCCTTGACATGCCATGCCAGCCATGCTCCCAGGGTGTGCTGAGATGGCAACTGAGGCTGGGCATGGTAGCATGGGCCTTTAATTCCAGCTCTTGGGAGGCTGAAGACAGGGGTATCACTATAAATCCAATCCGTATAGTTAGACTCTGTAGGCCCTGTACTAAATACATTTAAAAAATTAATAATAATTTTCCTCATTCTTCCTCCTTATGGGTAATTTGGAAAATTGAGGAAAAAAAGAAAGAAGGAAATAAAAAATTATTTTATATATTTTATATGTAATATTACAGCTTTGGTGCATCTATGTTTTTATTGTGACTGGTCACAATAAAGCAGCTGTGGGTATTTCCATGAGCGTTCATATTGGGACTCAAAACAGTTTTGGATTTTGGAACATTTCATATTTGTGTTTTTGTTGTTGTTGTCTTATTTTGTTTTTGTGCTGAGTCTCTAGGCAACTCAGATTTATAGTGATCCTTCTGTTTTCAGCCACCCCAGTGCTGGGATTACAAGTGTGTGCCACCATGCCTAGTCTCAGTCACCTGCTTAGCATGCCCAGGGACAGGGTCAGTGTGGCATGTGGTATGGGGGACTTTTTTTTTTTTTTTCAGAACCAGGGATTGAACTCAGGCCCTTGTGCTTGCCAGGGAAGCACTTATTCCACTGAGCCATCTCCCCGCCTCCCTCTGTACAGGGGATTGAACCCTGGTCCCTGTGCTGGCCTAAGCAGGGAATCAGTCTGCTGAGCTGTCTTGCTGGTCCCAACATTTCATATTTGGATTTTGAATTAAAAATTTTCAGTCTACACTTACTATGTCTAGTACAAACAGAATGTAAATTGAGCATGTGTAATTTTTTTGTTTTGTTTCGGAGGACTTAGAATTTACATCAGCTAAGAGTTTTAGCTTATTTGCTTATGTTCTCCAAAAATTTCTCAAGGATTTCATTTTCTAACTTTGTACTTTTGACCTCTACAAAATTATAGTTTTAATCTGATGTAAAAATAATGATTCATTGTTGAGTCTAGATTTATTTGACTAGTTATGCGATCTAGAGGGAATTTCAAACTCTCACTTTTATTTCTCTACATAAAAATTTGATTAACAAGCCCTTTTCAGTGATCTCATTGTCTTTTAGTACCACCTTGACTTCCTTGCATTTTAAGCTTGCTTTCTTTCTTTCTTTCTTTCTTTCTTTCTTTCTTTCTTTCTTTCTTTCTTTCTTTCTTTCTTTCTT
>NW_004524614.1:12224467-12228983 GCF_000260255.1 Octodon degus
CTGTGCTCCACTTCTTTCTGCTGCAGGCGTTAGAGTTGAACCCTTTGTGTCTCTCTGGCAAGATGTTCTGCTCCTGAATCAGCTGGGTGGGTCTTGCCTTTAGCCTCTTTGCAGGGAGTTCTGCTGAAGGGTTCCGTGCTGGGCCTGTGCTCTGGGTCTATTCAGGATCCCATTGGTCCCCAGGTCTTCTCACTCACTGGCCGGGCCTGCGCTCTGGGTCTGTTCAGGATCCTGCGGCCCCAGTGGTCTCACTCACTTGCCCGGCCTATGCTCTGGGTCTATTCAGGATCCAGAGGGCCCCAGGTCGTCTCACTCACTCACCAGGCCTGCGCTCTGGGTCTATTCAGGATCCGGAGGGCCTGGCATCTTGATTATTATGTGTCTGTGTGTAGATTTATTTTAGTTATGGCTAATTCAAGTTATATTCAAGTTATCTGTATGTCAACTCTTTTTTCCATGTTTGAGAAAATTTCTGCTATTACTTCTGCAAATAGTTTTTTAAAATTTCATTTGTGTTGGTTCCTGATTTTTCATTGACACCAATTATTCCTGTATCATTTTTCTCTGAACTCTTAAATTTTATTTTCTGGTCTTTGTCATTTTCCAGAGAATTTTCATTTCATGATCACTAGCTGAGATCCTGTCTTCAAGGTTGGAAAGTCTGCCTAAAGCTTCACTCAAGTAGTTGGGCCAGCTTTCAATGGAATTTCTAATTTTCTGGATATCTGTTTGAATCTATTTCTTACTTTTTATCTCTTCCATATTTGAGCATTTAACAATTTCTACCCTCTCAACTCAAAGGTACTCAAAATGTGACTAATTTATTTACAGAAAAGAGGTTGGTATAAGACATTGTTCTCTGTGACTAAGGGATAAATGGCTGAAATAACAGGCAATTTCCTTGATCTCTTCTCTCTGGCTTTGTCAGACACAAAGATGTGACAGGCTTTTGTATTCAGAGCCCTAGTCCACGGTGGGCTAAAGATTTTTGTATGATTAGCTAAAAGTTTTCCCTTTTGAAGGTAGTGTCCCTAAATCCTAGTGAAGCCAGAGGAAAAAAATCATACACTTAAAAATATGATAAAACAGTGAGAATAATACATCTAGGTAGAAAGACAACTACTGAGGTAAAGCTGCATGGATTTGACTCATGATAAAATTTTTTAGGTGAACTAAATGCCTAAGCCAAGAGCAAAAGAGCAATAAAGAATTAGGAGAAACATGGAAGAATAAGCTCTAAAAGAAAATGTTGTCAATGGAGTTTTCTAATACAACTTATGTCCTTTTTTGACTTTTTCATTACAGGCTCTAAATTATCCACTTCAATATATATATAACACAGAACATTATATCAGAGTGTGATAAAAGAAAGCTTTCTCACATCATGGCCCTGGGAGGCAGAAAGTAAGAGAGGATCCTGAATCCCACTATCCCCTTGGAAGGCACACCCTCAGGGACCTACTATCCTTCCACTGAGTTCCATCTTTTAAAGATTCCATTACCTTTGAACAGTATTATGGGTTGAGAACTGAGCTTCCAATACATGGATCTTTGGGGGAACATTCAAGATCTAACCATAGTACCCACAGCTGTTGTGAGGATCAATTTAAAGAATACATTCTGGAAACTTTAAAGTACATCTACAAGTGCGCACAGATGCTGAGGTAAATAAGAAGCATTAGTGTCATTATCACAGAATGAATATCTTGTTTAATGAATACGATATTCTCTCCAAAGAAAGAGAACTCTAGTGTCAGGATCTTTGTGTAGAATTTCTTTTGTGTTTTGTAATATCACTTGATAGTATTTATAATGCCTTGCTGTTTGTAAAGCCCTTTCAAAGACATCTCAGTCACTGCACGTGTTGATCCTGAATGGTACTGGTTGTAATTCTTTCTTCATGGATGAGGGAACTGGGACTCAAGGAACTGATTTATTTCACTCCTAGGGGTAGGGGAGGCATGAGAGGAGACACACCTGTGTTACAAAACGATTGTTTCATTCCAGGATCTATGATGTCTTCAGTTTACCAGTCTGCTTCTTGTGAGCCTTCCTGAGACATTGCTTGAAGACCAATCAATCTGAAACACACAAGGGGCTGATCTATTCCAAAACAGCCTACCAAGAAAGACAGGTATTTAGGACACTGTCTGACTCAGGGAACCACCATCATTCTCCTGTTCCTGTTCTTCTCAAGCTTTGCGTAGATTTACAGTGCTCATTCTTTACAAACACTGTGCATGGCCATGTGGGAGAATATGCTGTGTAAATGCTCTGACCCTGAGTGACAGCTAAATGGAACGTATTTTTTAAAGTCCCGCTTTGCTGAATTATTGCAATGCTTTCACCACTGTCTGTGCTTTGTTTGGTTGCTCTTGGAGGGCAGAAGAGCAGCAGCTAATCAGCTGTACTTTGCCCTTGGAAGGGACTTGAGAAACATGCCATAGCTGGATGGGAGGGAGCCGCCCACTGAAAGCTCAGGTTCATTTTTGGTGTCTGACTTGGTATTCACATCCAGGCAGGTTCAGCTCTGCCAAGGAGAAAGGTCACAATACTCTGCGGTCTCTCAAATCATTCCACAGTAATACTCTTTATAGATCCTATTATTGTCAGTAGAAAACAATTTTGAGGCCTGTATGTGATTAGGGCAGATGGCCAGCTGGAGGCATTTGAAGAAAATATCTTTTTACATTTCCTTTTATTGAATTCGGAGAATTCCTGGTTTAATGCAGAGTTTCTTACTGCATTTCAATCTAGCAAAACTTGGAAGAAAATCTCTTTTAAGGCTACAGATGGGACTTGGTAATGCTTTGATTAAATAGCTGTTTGCAAGCAACATTTCCAGCACTCATCATCAGCTCTTCTCTAATGATGTTAATTTTCACCTTTGATTTCATTATTTTATGGAGGGAGATGGAAGGATAAAGTAGAATACAATTTTATGTGTTTGTTATTCATCCACTATGTAGAAAGATACTTAGAGAAAAAAGTACTTAGAAAATAAAAATAAAATGGCACACTGTCAAGCTTGCTAGGCCTGAGATTATTGTGCAAATCTATGCTAACTGGTGTAGAATTATAATTTTTTTTCTGATTAAACCACCAGTAATTTATGTGTTAAAAGTATCTGAAACATGTACGTGTGCTGTGCATGTGGTAGTGAATCAGGATCTTCTCAGGGATAATGTATTACTTCTCCCCCATGACAAGAAAGTTTGTGGCTTATAGTTATGTCTCTGTATCAGGTTTACAATCCTAAGTCTTTCAACCATCAGCTCGGTTGCACACTCTTCAAAGGTGGGCATCACGTGTGACGTTTCCTCTGTACTCCTCATGCTTTGCATGGAGTAGGTATGTATCTCACATGTAGGAATTTGAAGAAAAGCAGAGGATTTCTAAGTACCCATATGCTCTCATTTATAAAATATGTGGCTCATGTTCAAACCCGCTATTTCCTTTTTTAAGCTATGGGATAAGTGTTATATAAGGTTTTAAAAATGGAAAACAGAAAAAATGTGTAAAAGAGGGCTTTTATTCCTATAGGTATCTAGAGGCAATTGGTCTAGATGATTTTTCTTTCCCTTTGCAATTGAGACTGACAGCTAATTACAAAAAATTGGGTTCTTATTCTTCCTGGCACTTAGTTAGAATTCATTTCCAAGTTGCCCTCACAGTTTGTTCTAGACAAATGATTGAACTGTAACTAGTGAAACATGAGCAGAAAAGATGTTTTTCATATCTAGGGCTGGCATAAACATCTCCCATGTTCTTCCATACTGGTTTCCCATTTCTGTTGACATTGGAAGACAGGCATCAGGATGTTGAGTCACTATCAGCCTGGTGCTCTGAAGGAAGCAGACAGTACTCACTGTCTTGAACACAATGTTGCACTATGGTTTTCCACGTAGATACACATTTTCTGTCATGTTGCATCATACATATGTAAGCATACTTGTTACTGCAGCCTGATGTGTCTAAAACTCCATGAAACTGTTGGATTAGAACGTTACTGGAAGCTGAAAACTGAGGAGCCATTGGAATAGACTTTCATAAATTCAGCACCTTATCCATGGATGGAATAATAGTACTGAAATTAATACAGGCTATATTGTGACTGTAGCATTACTCAAAATGCTGTTCCAGAAATTTTGAAATTAAAGAGTGGGACATCAAATCTGTCCAAGCTTCAAGGCCACGTTGATGTTGGTGGCTTGAAAAGGAGCACACTAGACCCAGTCCTAGCCCAGGTCCGGTGAGTGTGTGGAGAGATTCCTGCTACCCTGCGCCAGTGGGACCAGTTCCAGCCCAGGCGCAGCGTGGGCCAGACCCTCTCCCACCCCCTCGAGCTGCCCCCCACCACTCCGCTGTACCTCCCCACCCCACCCGCTGAGTAGGATTTTCTGCTGAGTTCCAGGAGCCCCCAGACCCAGTCCTAGCCCAGGTCCGGTGAGTGTGCAGAGAGCTTCCTGCTCCCCTGCACTGGCGGGACCAGTCCCAGCCCAGGCGCAGCGTGGGC
>NW_004524614.1:12235545-12257821 GCF_000260255.1 Octodon degus
CTTTCTTTCTTTCTTTCTTTCTTTCTTTCTTTCTTTCTTTCTTTCTTTCTTTCTTTCTTTCTTTCTTTCTATCTTCTCTTGTCTAGTCCTGGGGGTAGAACCCAGAAATGTTTTACATTTGAGATGTATCAGTTACTATTTAATTTTTTTCTTTTTCTTTGTTAAGTGTCAATTATTTATTTATTTATTGAACTGGGAACTGAACTCAGGGCTTTCTATATATTAGGCAAGTGCTCTTCCACTGAGCTATAACACTAGCCCCAAATCTTTTACTTACAGTGACGAAATAAATGGTAGTTATGGCAACACTCTACTCATGTATCTTCCCAGAGTAAATGACTAAGTTGGGGTCCAGGCAGCTATATGCAGGCTGATTATCAGCTTTTCTGCAGGTGTATAGTCCTTGCTCATGGTCCACACACATTAGTGGCTTCCTTTCTGTACAGTGTTTCTCTGATCTATGCAGAGATTTGAGTTTGCAATCCTGGGTTTACCTGTTCAATTGTGAGTCTGTGTTTGAGCGTCTAAATAGACAGTAATTAGTAAAAATCTATATATCTGTACCTATATGTGTACATTACATTATTCATATATTTGTAGTTCAGCAGCATAAATTAAAAAATTTCTTAAAAGTGTTAAGTTACCAGATATAAGCATCCAAAAATTAAAAATAAGATAGGCTGGTGAGATAGTTCAGACTAGGTGCCTGCTTAAGCAAGTGCAGGGACTAGGGTTCAATCCCCGGTGCTGTGCCAGCCCCACCCACAAGAAAAAAAAGCCCTAAGCTTTAACTATTCCTTCAATAAACCAGTAGAAATCAGCAGTACAATTATCCAAGCTATTCTCTCTCTCTTTCTCTCTGTCTCTGTCTCTGTCTCTGTCTCTCTCTCTCTCTCTCTCTCTCTCTCTCTCTCTCTCTCTCTCTCTCCTTTCTTTGTTTTTTAGTTTCCCTCATAGCATATGAGACATTAAGAGAAAATGATACAGAGAATAAGTTATAGGTACGAAAATGTATAACTGCAAGCCTAATTTAAGAAAATATATAATTATAAACCTGATTCTTCAATAAATGTCTCAAATAAAGAAAAAATATATTAATATATGTATATATTTTGATTCTATATAGCAACAGTACAAATAGTTATCCATGGGATTCTGAAGTCATTCAGACATTAGGAAGCATCAGGAGAATGTATTAATTAGCTCTTCCATTGTGGTGCAAATACTCCACACCACAATTTAACAGAGGAAAAGGTTTATTTAGCTTAAGTTTTAGTGACTCAGTTCATGGTCATCTGGCCCAAAGGCAGAAATGTCATGGTGGAAAGAAACAGCTCAGTTCATGTTGACCAGGAAGCAGTGCCAGGGAGGAAGGGCTGAGAGATTAGACAGAGACCGCAACATCATGCTTCCACAGCCCACTCAACTGCATCCTGAATGGTGCTTTACTGATTTCTGGGTAGATTCCAAGCAAATCAAGTGGACAGTCCACCTTAGCTATCATAGAGAGCTTCAGATTCATGAGATCATTCTCATATGAAAAAAGGAGAAAACTGCATCATGGAATATTCATGATTCTTTATTTGGCTTTTGAGCCAGTGCATGTATCCTAAAGTGAAAGACCTTGTGGTTTTCAAAGAGGTCCTTGAAAGTCTGTCACTTTGTGGGTCTTGTTTGGCTTTCCTGTAGACACATCATAGATGTATGTAGAGCACTTGAACTTGCTTTCCCTTTTCCACAAGAAAGAGGAGTGTCACAGTCTCAGAATTTGTCTCTATATAAGGGTAAAAGTATTTGTATTTGATATGTGAGACAGGGTCTTATTTTTTGTTTTTGAAACAGGATCTCACTGTGTAGCGCAGGATGTATTTGAGTTCACTATGTATCACAGGTTGGCCTTGAACTCACAATGATCCTTGCCTTAGCCTACCAAGTGCTGAGATTACAGGTGTGAACCAGCATGCCAGGCTATTCTTAATATTTTTTTGGATGAACAAAAGCTGGTTGAAAGCAAAAATGAGCTCTCTTAATTACTCCTTGCAGCAGGTGAACCAGAACATTCAGAGGTGGCACATTTCCATTCCTAGGATGTCTTATGACAGCCGTAAACTTCTAAAATTTGATTTGCAATGTAAACACTGACCGTGCTTTCAGACTAGTAGTACAAATGACATCACAAAAATTAAATCTATATGACATGTTTTCTTCTCATAAGATTTAAGAGTTTCAATTAAAAATAAAATCACCAAAACTTTGCTCGCTTAAACTGGAGTGCTGACGAACTTCCCACAAGGGCTTAAAATACAGAACACAATCAACTTGTCTAGCACTATCATAAGTGATTAAAGACAACAATCATCTCTAAATTCCTCCCACGGTGATTTCCTCACATGGTCAGAAAAGAGCTGAGTAGAAAATGAGCTTGCTCAAGCCCTTTTCTGTCACTGTGTCATTGCTCTTCAGTAGCCCCTTTTTTCTATTCACCTGTGCAATAATCCATTGCTACATCTCAAATATCCCTTCCCTTAAATGCCCCAGTGCATTTATAAGTCTTTGATGAATTATTTTACAAGATGTCTTTTATCTTTAGGGATTTGCAAAAAGTGGAAAGAAAAATACGTATACTACAATCTCACCATGCTTACTTCTTAAGATCTAAAAGCTCCTTTCTTATTTTACAGAATTTCTTGTGTATGATTTGCCATCAGTGCAATGTTTAGCAATCAACCTACTGCTTTATTTCAGAGACTCTGCAGAATCAGGACCAGGCTTTCCATTCTATAGAGGTTTCCAATGCCAATTATTAGAAAGAGTAGCACTTATCTCAATATACACTGAAAATTATACATAATGCTATTTCCTATTTAAGATCTTCTCTCTTACCTTCTCATAAGAAAGTGAGAGAGAAAAATAGATAGATTGAAAATGTGAAAAGACAGAACAAATCTTTATTTCTAATCTGCAAAAGTCCAGAAAATGAATCTCAAGACTGGTTTTCTCACTTCTTTACTTTCTAGTCAATCTTGCTTTTGAAAGAAGCTGCTTTTGACTCCTAGAGTGGAGAAAAGGTGGTGTGGTCTCAGGTAGGTAGCACAGCAAAAGGTAGAAGTATTAAGTAGATATTTAGAAGCTCAGATGGTCAGAGATTTTCCGTGACCACATGAGGAGGGGTGCGGAAAGCAGGTAAAAGATTCAAAGCTAATGTCTCAGTTTTTCATTTGGGCAAAGGCTCATTCCTATAGCAGTATGATTCACTATGACAGGAACGTGTGGATCTCAGAGGAAGAAGCAGGTTGCATTCATAGGGAAAGAGACTGCTGTTTAGAAGGCATAGATTTGTGACACTGTAAGGGCAAATTGATTGATCTGTCTAATGGCAATGTAAGATGATCAAATGCTCTATGTTTTGTAAAGAGGAGATGCTTGTTCTCCACTTTCTCCTCCTTAAGGTTTTCCTTGAACACTTAAAGGTTCTCCTAAGACATTTGATCTAGGAAGTCACAAGGCAAGGTCATGAGCATTCTGGACATTGATATGGTAAACATACACCCTTAAAATGAACTAACAAGTGTGTGTCTTCTGTATATCATTGAGAAATATACAGATAATTACACACCACAGATGTGTCCTCTTGTTTTTCATGAAGGTAAGTTTAGCTCTTCTGTCTTACACTTTTGTAAATGAATTTGAAATTATATCTGTAAATTGTAGACACTTTTCTCCCACCTTTACTTGCATGTATACTTGATAATACTCAGTTTGAAATCATTTCACTTTCTCCCGCGGTGGTAAGAATGCTTTATTTCCCCAAAAGGTATCTGTGGAGTGTGTAAGCAGAGACGTGCAAAAAGTGTCTAATACATGGACTTGATACTATTGGTTTATAAGATGTTAGGAAATAGCTCTAGAGTGGAAAGAAGAGTGCAACTATATCTGTGAGGACATTTGTAGGCCACAATAAGGTAGTTATTCACTGAAGAGAGAGCAGGGGCCATAGAGGAGGAGAAAATCAGAGAGCTATGAGCCTCAGACTCATTTTCAATCTTTGCATCTAAATACAAAATAACACTTGTTGAATGAATGAATGAATGAATGAATGTGTGAATGATTGTCACTATCCCTTCTCTGAAGACAGAAAAACAAACTCTGACCTGAAATTGGGGATCACTGCCCTGAAACTTGGTTTAGTTGTGCCTGCATATATCAAAGCTGCCACGTAGCCACATGGGCTCAAACCTTCTTTCCCTCATTTTTACTCTGATGTTTCTTGACCATCAAGAAGATGATCCAGTAGAACAAATTCCATGATCTTATAGCCACCTCTCCACCCACACAGATTGATTGGGTAGAGTTGGATTGGAAGTGACTTGATTCTACCCTGAACTAGTCTCTCCTTATATTTTTCCATCCCACTGAATATTTTATAAGTTTCTCATTGAAAATCTCCTAAATGTTTTATTTTTCAAATCATTTATTTTATTGAAAAATCTCAAAAATATATGTAGAGTGTGTGTACAGATATACTTTGTTTAATGATCAGTTAGCTTTCATTAATATATGATGATCAACATTTGAATCTTTGCTCATTTATTATTTACATTCACTAATGGTTTACAATTCGGGAAGACTTGAAAAGTGTGGAGTGAAAGATCTCTCTAACCTACAATCCTTCTCTCTAGAGGAAGAGTGCTATTAACTTTATATTTACATTTTTGAGATATAGTCAGTGCATAGCAAAGGGACTATGCACATGTGCATGGACATGTGAGTGTATATGCATGTACATGTCTGTGTATATCTACCCTGTTTTAGATGAATTTGAGTATGAAAATATATAATTATGCATGTTGGTTATTCTTTTCAATGATAAATTTAGAGATTGTTTCATATTGGTGTATAGTAAACTCTTAAGTTCTTTCAAAACGTAATCTTTCACCTAAATTCTAACTTTAAAGAAAATTACAAGAATAGTATGAAGAATTCCTTTATATTCTTCATTTTTTATTTTTAGTTTTTGTCCAGGGTCTCAATACACAGGTTCAACTCAAAGTGATCTTCCTATGTTCAGCCTTCCCAGAGCTGGGATTACATGTGAGCCACCACGCCCAGACTCTGTCGCTGGCTCAGTGCGTCCCGGCTCAGTGTGTCCTGGGGGCGGGGCTGGCACGGCACGCGGGGATTGAACCCCGACCTCTAAGTCTACCTAACGTTATCTGGGCGGCCCTATTCCTTCTGTATTTTGATCACCAGTACGAAGCTGCCTTTGATTCACTGCCCCCTCTGCCACCCAGGGCCTTTCCAGCCCTCAGAGTCACTGCAGTACATTCCGATCTCCACATACAGGATGGACTCTGTGCTGTTTGTCTTCTTGTGTCTCCATATTTAAAGGAAGAAAAAAAAAATAGTACCTTCTTTTTCTTTGACAACTTTAATTCACTTACACCTTGGATTGTCACAATATTTCTCATTGTTCTAACAGTGTGATGTTAAATGGGGGAGATCATTACATTTTGAGAGTTTAAGTTTTGGATTGAAAATAAACTACCATATCATCTGCTTAGAATTTGTATTTACTGTGTCAGTGTAGTTGAGGATATTCATGAGGGTGGCACCGGAGGAGCTGAAAGCTATTTCAGTTTTTCACCATTAATGATTAAAGGAATAATATTGTTGTTGTTATGTTACTGAGCATACTTCACCATTTATTTTACTACATGTTGAAAAAAGCAAGTGAAACATCATATGTAGTAATATAATGCATTAGGCTTTATTTCAGGCACAGAAAATAGAAATAATAAGGACTGATTTCCACCATTGGGAATAATACGGTAGCTTGCTGTTGTTATCATAGCGTGAACAAGCAATAAACGTAAATTTTAAATAAATATAATTAGTGCTGTTAATCTATGTGCCCATCCATCCATTCTCATACCTACCTATTTATTTATGTAACTATGATTGATATGTATCAATGGAATTAGTTATTGTATTTGATAATATTAAATTTTGTCTATATATGTTAGGAAGGCAGGGGAAAATTTCATAGTGAATGCATTTTGTTGGTGTTTACAAAAAAATTTAATATATGAAGATTGAGTGTTATTCCTATTACCATGCATTTACCGTTGTGGTTTGAAAACATTATCTGTTTCTGTTCTTTTCTTTAGGAGAGCCACGGTCATCCAGAAGGTGAAGGGGTACATTTCAAATGATTAAGAATTTCAAACTTCTTAGTAGAAAATTGTGATCTTGGCTTTAAAGAGTTCTACCAGAGAGGACATTTGTTTTAATAATATAGTGTCTGAAAATAATTGACTCAAGATTTATGAAAAAAACAATAATATAAAAAGTCTTTTCTAGTATATAAGGGCTCTTCCCTAAAGTTTAAAATACTTAATTTTTTCTTTAAGTTCTTGTATTTGCTCAATCAGTTGGTAAAGAATTATACCAATTCTGTCTTAAAATTTAGAGTACCTTCTCTCCTTCCCTCCCTCCCTCCCTCTTTCTCTTTTCTTTCTTTCTTTCTTTCTTTCTTTCTTTCTTTCTTTCTTTCTTTCTTTCTTTCTTTCTTTCTCTCTTTCTCTCTTTCTCTCTTTCTCTCTTTCTTTCTTCTTTTCTTTCCTATCCTCCCTTCTTCCCTCCCTCCCTCTCACCTTCCCTCCTTCCTTCTTTCCCTCATTGTCTCCCTCCCTCCATCCTACTTCCCTTCCTCCCTCCTTCCTTCTTTTTCTTTCTACCTCTTTTCCTCCTTCCTCTCTGTTCCCCTCCTTACCTGCACAAGTCTACAAAAAATAAATATATAACTCTCATTACCTCCTTCTCTAAAAAAGACCCAAACCTCACAGAATGAACCAAGAAATTTGGTGGGAATTCAGAGCGGTGCATCTGGAAGGTGCTGCCTTCCTTCCCACAATGAAGAGAAGCAGGCTGGAGATAAGCTTGGCAGGACAAGATCACTGGGCTGCATTCCAGCTCCTTCACTCAGATCTTGACAGTGCTACTTCATTAGTTTTATTAGAGCACTAGCAATTCCCTAAGTGTCATATAGATCTTAGTCAAATATCAGCAAAGAATATAATCCAAAGACAAACATAAAAGTATTTAGTGATTATTCAGTATTTATAAATATTCACATCGTGGTTTCCTCTAGGGAAACTATGAGGAATGTGGAAAGCTGATGACTTGTGATGCTGATCTGTCTTATTTATTGGGAGCTCGGTTTCTTTATACTAAAGAGGAGTGGGAGAGATGTTTAGTATTATACTTGCCCATTCTGACAGAGTTCCATTCTGTTAAATTCTCACACTAATGTATTAAGATTACAGATGTCAACGTGATTCAGCAAAATAAGCTCCCACTATTCTGTTAATTCCAGTACCTAAACTTGTGAAGTCCCTTTATTCCATCCTTCTGCTATTCCTCTAGTTAATCCCCAGATAGATCTGGTATAGTTAATCGCTTGATAGAACTAGTATAATATTCTCACAAATGATCTGATAATTGCCTTCATTATGTTACCCTACACCTTCCTTAATGCCTGCATTTTCCAAAGTATGATATATTTTATAAGCAGAGAAACAAATGGTTTCAATAGTGAAATAACTTTGGGGAAAGTGGCATATTCACTTTGAAATATATACATTGGTATAGAAGGAGCACATTAAAGAGTTTTCAAAAATTGTGAGTGTAGCTTAGGCTTAATCTATCATTTTCTAAAATTTATTTGACAAAAATCACTTTGAATCATAAATATTAACCCATCAAAGCCCCTAAAATTTTTCTCTGCAAAACATTTTCTACATTTGTATTAACACGATGATCATCAAGATACAAAATGAACGTGTCATAATGGTGCTTAACCGTTGCAATGGCTATCCGTTTCCCATAGCATCAAGTTCAAAACTTCCTAACAGGAATAAGAGAACTCTTCATTCTTCTTTCCCTGGTTACCTCTCAAGTACATTTTTGTACTCTCTGTTGCTTTTGTGACTCCCATTTTCAGAGCATAACTCTACTATGAAAGACCTCCTCTGCTGACCTCTGTCTAGATTCTTCTTCCAACCTTATTTCGATGAAAAATCCCTATTCAGACTTTTCAGATCCAGTTCAATGATCATCATTTCTTGGAAGATTTCCTGGGTCATCCCCTCCATCCAGCCACAAATAGCAAGATTTCTGCACTTACCTTCTCACCATCTGGAATACTGTGGTGTAAGTGACTACTTAAGTGATTGGTTGTGTTGTAGTTTTGTGCATATTTTCTCCACAACTTTCGAGAGAGAGAGAGAGAGAGAGAGAGAGAGAGAGAGAGAGAGAGAAAGAGAGAGAGAGAGAGAGACCTTTTTTATTAGTTTCACTTTAAAAGTGGGTTAAATAGAATTTAAGTCGAGTTTGTTAAAATAATAAATGAATGTAGACTAAAATTATCTAATATGTAATTATAGTAGTAAGCAGAAAGAGTTAAATTCTGGCAAATTCAATCCAGGAAACTTAAATTGAATCAAATTCAGATAAGTACATTAAATTCTCTCCAATTTTCCTTGGGAAGGAAGAAAAATATATTAGCAACTATATTAATTATTTTTAAGCTATTGAGTTTATTCCTGCTTTAAAGTTCCAACTCATATTCTGATTTCAACTAGCCAAATTTATGAAAATTCTATGCAAGTTGAAGGAAGTCTTACCTACTCCATAGTTCAGTTGTTTAGACATATAGACAAGTGTAATATATTCTGCTAAAATCTGTTATTGACTTAGCACTCAGTATTTGGGGAAAAATTAACATGTAACTATTTGTTGTGGGTGAGTAATATTATGATCAGAAAAACTATCCAGTAAGTACTCATAGTTAGGTGTAACCACAGGGTGGATTTAGCTTTCCATATTTACATACAGATGCAAAAGCTGAAGAAGAATTTGCATCTTAGGAGAATATTGGAATGCATTGTTGGAAATAAGACCAGTGCTTCCTTCAGTACAAAATTATCAAGTAAAGCCAAATCCAAAGCTACACTGTAACCGCTATGACATAATAGAGTGCCTTTGCTCAACATTCTCGTTTATCTTTCTGAAAGTGATAAAAGAAATTGTAATTGCCTTTGAGATTCCATTACTACTGACAAGCAATATATTTCTCTCTTTTAAGATGATTTCAGAGGAAAAGTCAAATATTTAAAACAAAAATCCAACTATGTAGACAATACTTAGAATGTTTTAGAAAACAAAGCATTTGCACAACTAATTATAAAAGAAGAAAAAAATCTCTCCTATCTGTTTTCCCTCCATATGCTCTTCATTCAGAAAATTAGATGTGGCTCACTAGAGATATCACCTTAAAGAAATATTGCCCAATAATGACACTATTTAGTAAGATAGGATTCAAACCCTACTGACTGGTGAAATATGCTGCATTTAGACTTAAAGATTTTAATGTTACTGATCCACCATTTCTCAAGCACTTTAAATTATTTTCTGCATGGAAAATGGTTTTACCAAACTACAAGTTCAGCTGTCGCCTAAAATGATAGTCACTAATTCTTTCCAACAAGAATATATAGAACTCCACTTTGTTTGAGGTATTATATCAGAGATACGATGATCAATGAAGATGGTTCTTGATATACTGGGGGGGAGATAAACAAATAGTTTTTGGCAAAATGATCATATAATTTCATTTTAGAAAGAACTGGGGGAGGAGCAGGGAGATGGCTCAGTAGAATAAGTGCTTCCCTAGCAAGCACAATGGCTTGAGTTCAATCCCCAGTTCCGGAAAAAAAAAAAAAAAAAAAAAAAAAGAACTAGGAAGAATTAGGATGCTATACAAGCACATGGTAGAACACTTAATCAGGCCCAGGAGAATTGAGATGGGAAGAACTCATCAAGGTGGTGCACACCCCAGGTACATCATTTAGGGGAATCAAGTTAGAATCTAGGCTGAGGCTGCAGCATGTAGGCCTTCGTCCCCGAACTGTTCAGCTCCCTGATCTAGTTGGAGTGAAGCCAGATTTGCCTCTTATTCTGCTGGCAATGTACACTTATAGTTGAATTTCCTAATAAAATCTAGAAAGTTTCTTGTCTACAGCAGTTCATATTTTAGCACCATTTGTGAGAAGCTCACATCATACATATCTGAAAGTCCATCTATCTTAATAAGAAATTTAGCCAAAATATAAATGAAAGACAAAATTTTCATCATAATGGCTGCAATGCTAATTGATAGAAAAGTAGATCTATTACATTGTCTCTTTGTCTTTTCAATTAGGATACTGAGGCATGGAGAAAGATGATTACATATTCAGATGTATACCTTAGAGATTAAGTTCTTTGGAAATGAACTGGATATTTTTATTAAAATTCATCATTATGAGCAAGACTATTATAGTCTCACTAATCACAAATATGTTAGTTCAAACATAAATTGCTGTTTGGTAGGAAAAAATAGTTAACTATTATAGTGTCAACTAATTCAAACTAATACAGTGATTTCTTCATTGTAGAATGGCTCCAAGCTTTAACTTTCCATTATTTGAGCAGTAGAGTTTGAAAAAAAAAATCTGCTTAATGCTCATAACTTTGTTCTACAGTAAAACTAAAAATCTAACTTGGACATGGATCCACATAGGATGATGTGTGGTCACCTAGGAAAACACTGGTAACAACCATGTAGCCTTCAGAATGCTCAGGCCAAGCTCAAAAGTAGTTGAGTTTGTAATGTGTGGGGTGGGAAAGAAAGATAGTGTCCAGCTTGAGTACTTTTGACTTGAGCCTTTAGAAAATTTAGGTGACATTGAAATGGGGGAAAAGTACAGAAAGTAAATGTTGGAAACCTCAAGGCCTTGTCTGCAACCAACCAGGTAGGGTTCGTGGTTGGGGTCACCAATCTGCCTCCAAGGCCTCATCTTTCCAATAGTCCCCATGGACTGGATCTTAGCACAATCAGAGAAACAGGAGCTCTTAGGAAGTAAACTGCAGTCGGGACACTGCCTGGCTCTGATGTGCCTCCAAGTCTTCTCAGGAGGCCTGTGGCACCGTCGCCTGTGATGTCTCGGCTATGACTTCAGACTCCCTTAAATGTGCTCCAAACTGCTAAAACGTTTACACCTCAACTAAATCAAGACAGGAAAAAACCATACCTGAGAGAATAAAAGTTTACAATTGTAGAAACAGAAAAGATGTCACATAGCACACGGTGAATTCAAAGCTCTTCATCCCAGGGCAGCACACATATCTCTCTGGAAAGAACTCAGCTGCGCAGCTGTTAATGTCTCTGGCAGTGGCAGATTCCACACCTGCTGTAAGCAACAGGGAGCCCAGGCTCAGGAACAGTCTTTTCTCACTCAGGATAGGAGGAAAAACTCGGCAAGCATAAAGAGTATCTGACAACCACATATTTGCATCAAAATCCTTTAAAACTGAAATACAAGAGCAAACAAAAATGTGCCAGCAGCTGGAAGAACAAAGGGTGTAGTTTTGAAGGGAAATAGTGTTATTTGCATGAATAAACCCTGTAGTAAATTCTTTGTTCAAACATCTGTAGAGAAGTATGGAGCAAACAGACTAAAATCAGAAAATGAAATGCTTCTATTGCACCCTATTTTAAGACATATTTTACTTTTCTATTAATTAAGCTTATCGGTACATTTTAGATATACACAACAATCACATTCATCATAGGGATTTTGTACATGTACAGGACATGTCTTAATTCTACATTTTTCCATTACCCTACCCTGCCTTTAACTCTCTTCCCTTCCTTGTTTGTTTTTATTTTTCCTTCTTGTCTGTCTTGTCTTTTTCTTTTCTTCCTTTTCTACTTCTCCCCAGTACCTCTTCCCATTTGAGCATTTTCTTCCTATTTGTTAATATCTAGTATACATTTAAGACATGTTTTAATTTTTTAGGCACTAGGCAAGATCTCAGAATGCTTCTGAAAGTGAAAAAGTGTCACTTCTGAGGCTGTGTTCCTAGGATGAAAAGCTGGGTGAGTTCAGTGATCTTCGTGAAGAGGCCCACAGCACTATTCCTCTGTCTCTTAGAGTTCTGAAATGCTTCTACTTGCCCCTGAAGCCTGTTTTTGTATAGTCTTTTGAGACTAAGTCCTCATCATTTCTCTTAAGAGATATTTTTAAAACTAAAGACAAGGGAGTCCTTTAGAATAGTATCTCAGTTCTATTTTTTTGAGAAAATTTGCTTCATAGTGCTGTGATTTTATGCAAGATATAACTCCTGTCTTAGTCTCAGTTGTAAAAATATCATATCGTATTGTCACATCTGGATCCTGGTCAGGGAACAAAAGATGTCACACCTGGAGAATGAGCACCACTGCTCTGCTGTCCAAACAGCCCACCAGGATTGTAAATGAATTGCAATAAAATGAGTGGAGGTACAGAGTAGAATAAAATGAAAACACTTTATTTGTAAAGAAGAAAATGAAGGGAGGGGAAAGAAGAAGATAGATAGGTATCCTGATAAGAAAGAATCCAGGTAGAGGGCTCCAGAAAGATGAGGACCTGTGAAGCCTTTGTTCCTGGCTGCTTTTATGGAGGAAAGGGGGAGTCAGAGATTCCCCCCACCCCCAGAACTTGCTATAACTGGGTTGGCTTCTGGGAACCAGTAGCTAATACAATTTCTTCTAGTGGTCTACATGCAGCTTTTTTCTCTGTTTACTTATCCTTGACCTCCTTTTAAGACCTTATCTTTTGGGTACGCAGGGCATGGCAAGAGAGTACCTTATTTTTGGTTAGCTTAGAGTTAGTAAGGGGCCACTTGGCTACTCTATAATGACCTTAGAGTGAATACACTCTCTCTCTATAAGTGTAAATGTTAGCACACAGGTGTGAGTACATATGGCCTTAAAGTTAGTCCACCCCTTGTTTCCCCTGTTTCACTGGAGGTAGCTTATTGTTTGTGCACTTGGTTTCTTTCTGTTTTATGGCTTGTCAGTTCTTTATCTGGTGTCTTGGTACAGGTACCAAGACCATTTAGTGCCCTTCTTTATCTTGTTTTCATGTCTTTAGCTTCATCTTTGACTCATTTCCCAGAGGAATTTGTCTAGTAAAGTTTGTTTTTAAATTCCTTTAGTCAGGATTAGCTAGAAGAACTAATAAGCCCTTATTTTATGATTGTCTCTGTGTAGAGAACACTGATATTATAAGATATAGCACATATCATAAATCATTCATATATATATATATATATATATATATATATATATATATATATATATATATGACTACACATGAAAGAATTTAGCAGAGTACCTGGACCACACAGATATTCAGCAAGTCTTCATTCTGAAAAACAGTCAGTATACCTAAATATTTAAGATTTATCATTTCCTGAGTGAGGAATAACTGACCCAACAATGCAATATCTGATAGAAATACTATTTTAAATATAAGTAACGGCATCCCTCAATTAAAAAAAATCCAAAACTAAATTATATATATCTATATATCTATATCTATATATCTATATCAGTCACCAAGTTTTGCTTTTTTTGTTTTCAGAATTTAAGAGAAATGAAAATCAAGTGATTAATCTTTCTAGTTCATTTCATTTGTGGTTTAGACTTTCTTTCCCCATCCTCTTAATTGTGGAATTCTGGAATTCCAGAGTGGACAGAACTCGTCTAACCACAACTGGATTCTTTTTTGACAGTGCTTTTCAGTGTTGATTTTGTAGCTTACGTGTAGTTTGTATCACTATTTCAAAATCTGAAACAGAACTATAAAATATTGAATGATGTTCCTTCTCAATAATTCTTTGAATGCTCCATAAACTTTCAGAGTAGGGTGAATAAGGCTTAGTGTGCAGAGAGTTGGCACCAAAAGATTCCCTACTGAAAATGTGTTTGGGGCTTATTGTTTATGTTTATTTTTAGAGGGGTGAACTATTTGTGTGGACCTTACTTCAATTAAATCAATGTTTTCATTTCATGATTCACTCAGTAGTATTAATAGTAGTCATTTGTAAAACAATCATTGTATACTAGGCATTATACAATTTGTTTCATTTTATCCTCCTTACAAACTATCAATTCTACATTAACCCTATTGACAGATGAAACAAAAATTTATTAATAGTTCAGCATAATTATACATTATTCTGTAAGAAACAAAAATGGCTAGGAATAGTTAAGAAGTTAACAGTTGGGGACTGTGCTTCTATCCATGAAGGATTAACTACACTGAGATTTGCCCTCCCTCCCCAGCCAACTAGCACAACAAACAAAACATAGAAAACTACAACTCTCAGATATGAAGCAGAGGCAGCACAAGACTGTCATCCCAAGAGAAGGGAAGTTAGTGAAGTGAGCCCTATAATTACTTAGGCTATAATTTCTACAAGGCAGTTTTGATACATATCACATGGAAAGGAACCCAGAACAGCTCAGGGATTTAACTGAGTGGAAGAGACAGACAACAGACAATTCTGGCAGCTAGAATTTTCAGGGCAGAATAATACTAGAGAGAAGAAAGCCATACATGTACATGCGTATATATGTATATATATGTGAGTGGGTAGGGGAGACAGATAGAAGTAGAGACAAAGAGATAGAGATAGAGATAGAGATAGAGATAGAGATAGAGATAGAGATAGAGATAGAGATGATAGAGATCAAGAAAAGCTCTGTTAATCTTCAGAGGGTCCTTTGCTTTGAAATGTTTGGCTGAATATCTGTTTGTAAGGGTGAAACTCCATGGGACAGAGCAACAGTGATAGAATAAGTCCTGGAATTCACAGAGGTTTCTTAATGTGCATAGTATCAGTTAAAAAAGTAAGAGAGATATTGCCTGAAGAATTGGACTAAATTAGCCCTAAACAAAAGGCTGCCCTAACAAAGCCTAAAAACAAAAATTGAAGGAATCAAACTTAACCTCAAGTCAGTTGACTTCATGCAAAACAGTATAAAATTCATGACATCTAGCATTTAATAAAAAAATTATCAGAGAGGTGTAAAAGCAGGGAAACATTACCCATAACTGGAAGAAATAGCTCAGTAAAAGAAACAGATGCAGGGGCTGGTGAGATGGCTCAGTGGTCTAAAGCACCTACTTAGAACAAGCTAAACTAAGCAAAACACAGGGACCACGGTTCAATCCCCCAGCACCACATGCCAGCCAGCCCCGCCCCCTGGTGGACTGAGCTGGCCACACACACACAAAATAAATAAATAAATAATAATACAAAAAAAGAAACATGCAGAAATGTAGAAATAATTTATTAGCAGGCAAGGTCTTTAAAATAACTACTACATGCCATTCTTGCCCCATCCCATGCGTGCACTGAGGTGGGGATTGAGACTGGGCATGGAGGTGTGTGCCTGGAATCCCAGCACTTGGAAGGCTGAAAACAGGAGGATCACTATGAGTCTGGTCTACGTAGTGAGACTCTGTAGACACTGTACTAAATACACACACACACACACACACACACACACACACACACGAAATAAATAAAATAAAATAACTACTACAAGTATGTTCCATATAGTCAATTCATGCAGCAAAAATAAACATGAAACAAGAAGAACCAGATGGTAGAGACCCAAATAGAGCTTTTTAACAAGTTAGTAGCTACAGCTACACGGGAGTTGAAGCAGGGCAATTGCTTGGGCCCATCACCCCTAATATAAAGAAGTATCATATTATATCTGAAATAAAAAAAAATCACTTGATAGAATTAAGAGCAGATTTAACACTGCTGAAGAAAAATCAGTGAAGTCAAATGTAGTCCTGCAGAAGCTACAAAATTAAATACCAAGAGATTGAAACAAAAACTGTAAAAGAGATGAACTGAGAGTTAGTGATCCCTTGAGACCATGCCTAACAGCCTAGCAGGTGAAAATTGAGTTCTAATAAGGTGGCAGAAGTGTCTTTGAAAAGAAAATACAAGGAGGATTTATTGGCCTGTAACGGTAGGAGGTAGATCTACATGTAAATGCCTCAAAGATGCCTGTTTCATCTTTCATTTTGACTGCGTGTCTTACATTTTTGCTTTTTTCTATAAGAAGACTCTCCAGAAAAGAAATGGCCTTTAACAGTTGTATATTTATACCCTCCCTGTTTCACCAGAGCAGGGGAGAAGCTCCTTTTCCATCTGTAAGAATCAGCTTGTCCTGGGAAAGAATGAGCTATGTGCCCATCTAAAGCAGTTCTCATTATCAGAAGCATTCCGACCCATCCAACCTGCATCAGGCACCACGCCTGTGAACGCTCACACACAATGCTTCTCAGGAGCACCTGAAACGGAAAGAGGAAATTTCACCAGAGGAAATGTGGCAGGTAAATCAAAATAAAATGCTCCAAGCACCATCCTTTAGATTCAGCTTATCCAAGGACTTTTAATGTAAACTATTTGCCTCCAGAATACTAAGCATTTAATTTCTAAACTATTTTCTCATGCAGTGGCTGTCACATGTGTGGCTGTGTTGTATTTGTTATCTAGCTGCTACTCTGGCTCATGTGAACTTTTTATTCCAGCTAGATATTACAGCTCTGAAGAGCAGTGACCGTGTCTTCTATATGTTCAATCTCTGTCAGTGGCTGGCTGGCATAGTGTCTTTCAAAGGGTAGCAGAATAAATGTTTGTTTTGGTGAATCTGCTACAAGAAGTCGTCAACTACTCCCATTAAGCTGAAGAGAAATTTGTTTGAGTAAATACCCTCAGCCTGTGTCCTTACGAGAGAAGTATAAAGTGTTCATTAAAAACTAATTGGCAAGCAATTTGCAAATGAAAAACTGATGACTTTTTTCTCTTTTTTATATGGAGGCTTGTTATGGTTTGTGTCTAGTTGTACCCCCACAGCCTCACGCAGTCATGGGGCATCTTCTGAAGTTTGTGATTGATTATTGTGGGTGTGGGTGCTGCACTCACCCTGGGGCAGGTAATTTGAATTACAACGTAAAAAGTGGGGAGAGGCTAGCTAGCTGCCTGAGCTGCTGCCACTCCCTTTGCTCTTTGCTCTCTGGTACCACTGTGAAAGGCTGCTCTCTGCCATGTGCTGTTCTGCCTTGGAGCCAGCTGAGTATGGACTGAAACCTCCACTAACTGTGAGCTAAATAAATGTTTCCTTCCTTCATTTGGGTGTCAAGTATTTCATCCTAGCAATGAGAGAAATGTTCCTGAAACAGGGCTCCAAAATGATGATGAAAATGCCCGCTGTATCTCTAAATACATACATACATACATAAATATCAGATGAATGAAACTTAAAGCATGTTTGTTACTAATATCCATTTTATTATGACAATTTAAAAAGTACTATTTTGTAATGTTTCTCTTTTGGGAATGTAGAAGCTTTTGTGGCTTAATATGTAGCTTCTTACATTTCCCCATGTCAAGTCCCTGTGAGCTTCAGCAGTGTGTGAGTCCCCACCTGCTGGACTGTGTTGAGTACTTAAAATCCTTCTTGATCTAAATATTCATCCTAGTGTTTGGAAAGATTTTTCAATTCAAAGTCAGTTATTTTGAATTAAATATTGGACCTAGCAAAGAACTCTTTAGAGTCATTATCCTTCAACGTTTTGCCTAAAACTGTTTCTGCAAGAACATTTGATCACTTAGTAGTCTCTCAAGGGAAAAGTCATGAGGTGCAAGGAAATGTAGCAAAACCTTTCTTGAAATAATGAGCAGGAGAATGCATGGACGTTGGGCTAGGAAAAAATCTACAAATTAAATATCTAAGATGCACATATGAGCAGAGCATATATAAAGGTAAATGAGGAAAGTGAAACTATGTGCAAAATTAAAAGGTAAATAAGGTAAATGAGGAATGCACTTAAAGCAAATACAAATAGCTCAAGGACAAATGCAAGCTTGATTCCCTTTTTATAAGGCAGGCTGGTTACAGGTGGTAATGCCAACTTGATTTATCCATTCTGAGACTCCCAGACCCTGGCTGTCACCTTGGCCTCCTTCTGTATTGGGCACTCAGCCTTGAGTCTTCAGGGTCCATCCTGGGTGCCCTCTCCTTATTCACATGTGTCCATGTTCATTTCTTGTGGGTTAAGGGTTGATGGCAAAGTTTATCAGCCAAGACACACTATTTGCTAAATTTTTCTCATTTAGAGAAAGAAAATGGAGAAGAAACACTACTGTATGTACCATAAGGCTTCAGTTATAATATCTATTTCAATGTCAGAGTTCTAAACTGGAAAAATAGATCCCTTAGGTTTAAGGAAATAGAATAAGAAGTTACAGTAGAAGGAAGGGTATGGTGGGCTTATGGAAAGGAAATCATTTGGATACCGGTGTGTCTCAAAGACAGGAACAGAGAATTTCTCTTCCTTTCTGTGGTTTGAATATTTCCTTCAAAACTCATGTTGACATTTAATTGCTAACATGATAGTAATTATCACAATAGTAACAGAAAAACTTTTCATGAAATGCTTAAGTAGCCAAGCATGGTGCCATATGTGTGCAATCCCAGCACTTTTGGAGGCTCAGGCAATAGAATGATACATTCAAGCCCAGCTTAGGCAATTAAGGTACTTAGTGAGGTTCTGTCTAAAACAAACAAACAAAAAAACAAACAAAGTGAGTGGGAGTGGCTAAGGAGGTAGCTCAGTAAGAAGGCCCAGGCTTCAGTGCCCAGTATGCCAACAAATAAAAATAACTAACTCAATAATTAAGTGATTAGATCATGGGGCTTCTCCCTCCTGTATAAATGAAGGCAATTGTGGGAGTTGACTTGGTGTCACTAGCATGAGCTCCTGCTGAAAGAGTTTACCCTGACTTCACTTTGTTTTGTACATGTCTTCTCACCATCTGATACTTTTGGTCACATGGTGACTCAGAAAGAAGGCCATTGGCAGATTTTGATGCTATAATCTTAAACTTCCCACTCCCCACCCTCCAATAGTGAAAAATAAATCTCTGTTTCCTATAAATTACCATCTTAAGTAATCTCATGTCTGGGTCATGCCAGATTTCTGAGACTCAGATGTTCAGTACTTCAGGGCCCAGTACAGAACCTTTAAATCAAGCTTTCATTAGCAAGTTGCAAGGGCCCAAACATGATGATGAACAGTTCTAAGAAACAGGCAGGCACCTTTCTCTTCCAGGGCACATGGCCTGCTGCTTTGGCAGCACCCTTCTCTCCCCTCGAGAAGGGTGGCTGGCTCCTGATGATTGGTGAATATTCAGGTAGTGTTATTAAGTGATTCTATTCCATCTTAATTATCTATTTAGGGACACAACATACTGTGTTCCTCATTATTTCTATGCATCTTTTCCCCCCATTTGTAAATAGTTTTCAGAAACCTGAAATGAAATTACATTTTCCTTTTCATTTCCTCTCATCAGTCTGAGTCAGTTTCACTTGGAATCAGCTGTACCTTCTGCTACTCTTAAGAAACCCATATTTTCACAGAGGAGAGAAATGATCAATCTGCAGGATACTGAATTTTAAGGGGATTTCTTAGGAAGGCAAGAAAGAGCCCATTGTCCCCACCCTCCTCAAATGAGCTCATCTTGCCCTTTCTTCTTAGTTATAAAAATATGCACCAGCTCGCTTGCCTCAGATTAAAATGATAAAGTGTAATTTTCCTGTACATATTTTAATCCATTTAGTAGTGGGTCTATTGAATGCCCAGTTCCTTTCCCTGCTCTGTTTTAGATTCAGTCTTTAAATGATTTCCTCCCTTGTATGATTCCAGTACTCATATTAGCCTTGCACAATTTCAGCTCAGCACAGAAGGAAGGAAATCACCAAGGTAACATTGGCTGCCCACGCTGCAGTTGATTTGTGCATTTGTGTTTTTAATAGAAATAACATGCAGTTCTGCTGTTCTCTTTTACTGTCTGTAATAGGTTGAAAGATCTCAAACTTTTGTTTTTCCTTGAGTTAATAGAAGATTTAATCTGAATCATAAGGGACAAAGTGATCTTTTGAGTGTGGGTGGCCTAGGAAAAGCCTTCCAAGAAGTTCCCCAAACAAGGGCAGTGCACAAAGAGATTGTGCACCTAAGACCTGGGGATATCTGAATATAGAGGTGGGACAAGGATCTCAAACAGAAGCCCATAAGAATATTTTCAAATTTCAGATATTTGAATCCAAGGCCTTTGCCAACTTCATATTTAAGATAGGGCTGACTTGAAATACAAAAACAAGCAATTGTCCCTGCCTGGTTCTCTATAAGAACATGTCTATAATTCCCCTGTTGCCAAGTTTCTCAGTGTCTTCTTTCTGTCTCTACCTTTGTTAAGCTTTGTGGTGCTCAGAAGCCCATAGCCTCCCCTTTTCTATGCCCACTACACATTCATCTGGGTGGACCCATTTGTTCAACATCCTACTCTTTCAGTGCTTTACTCTCTCTTCTTTAAGTAGTCAAAGAGAACAACTTTCTTCCCAGGTACACTTCTCGGGGGGAGTATTGGTATTTCATCAGAGGAAGTGATGACATGGAATTTGAGGAAGCTGATAAGAAGTTGTAGGTTAGCCTGTGGAAGAAAGGCAAAACTAATATTAAAGAGACATTTCATTGAATCCTGTTATCGCTAATTTGATGTGTAAATCTGAACAAGTGAATTAACTTGTCTGAGCCTCAGTTTATTCACTTTGTAATGGAGCTACTGATATTTTAAAAATAGGATTAAGTGTTTTTTGCAGATTATTTATAAGACCCATTACACTACTAGAGTAACTACAGTGACACTGATTATTTAGTTGGCTTCCTAACCTGATTCTAGCCATATTTGCCTACAGAATCATTTTGAGTGCTTTTACAGGTTTGAAAATGCATTTTGAATGATAATATTTCCTAAAACTATGAAGTGTTGCAATATTTAATGAGGTAAAATAAGATAAAATGCTACTTTTCCTCTTCCTCCTCCTCCTCTTCCTTTTCTTTCTCCTGCTTACTGATCAATTATAAAACCAAACTCTTAAAAGGTTGCTTTTAAATTCCATGTCATCCCAACTTTCTAATTCTCTAGTGAAACTCTCTTAATGAATAGAGGGCTTTGTTCTAATGGTGAAACTCATCTAATGGGAATCTCACCTAAAACCTACCCTATGCACTGACATTTTTTTTGTGTGTGTGTGTTTTACGTACACGTTTTTCCTGTAATTTTATTGAGAAACAAATAGCAATGAGACAGTTTCAAATCAAATTGGTAGGACAGTTTCAATAATTAACACATTGCATACATTCTTCCTAGTGGTTATTTGCTGTACAAGATGCAGACATGATATCCTATTTACAAACACTATTAGAACAAATCCCTCTATTTATTAAGAGAATGTAACTATATATCTATCCTAACCATTTTGAATACACAGATACAAAATGGACATTCATCTGTACACCCTTTTCTTGATAGTTCCATTATTTGAATATTATAGGTGTGTTAATTCAGCAAAATATTCTAAAAGAGTCAAGTAATCATAATTGTATTGGGTCTTCCACTTGACTGTCAATGTCAGAAATTGTTGACCTGAATCCCCTATAGCTCAACATAACAGTCTGGATTTACTTCTTATAGTTCGTTTTTATACTTTTCTGCTGGATGGTTAAGACCAAGATAAAGCCAGACTTATGCAACAAGAGTTGTAGCTTTTGGATCTGATAAGGTCAGTCAAATCCTCTCAGGACATTTTGTATATCCACTGCACTCATCCCAGTGGAAACCCCTGCAGCACCATTTGCAAGCATCTGCAAGGGGGATAGCAGAGCAGCACTGCTGTGTGGCCACTGTGTGGGAAAAGTCATTCTGCTCACAGAAAATGCCTTTCTTGCAGCCTCATTGTCTCCAGAATGCTGATGTTGTCACTCTGCCTTGCTCAGGATCACAGGCTGTGGTCTGAGAACATTACTAAGCATACATTAGGGTTCAGCAAAAACCCTGTGAATGAATTATATTCATTAGTGTCCTCCAACAACAACCCAAGTCCAAGCATTTCCCTATAAGTAATTAGCCTTTCTATAAAAAAAGACCAGATATGGGTTGAATCTAATACATTTTGGAGGAATTTCATAGAGATTAATTCTGCTTAACTGTAGTGCTCATCAACTGAGGAATGAATAAATGTGGTCTTTATATACAATGAAGTATTGCCGAGCAATAAAGGAAGACGAGCCTGAGGATTTTTTAGGTAAATGGATGCAACTAGAGGCCTGATTCATAAGTCAAATAAATCAGACTGGTGAGTGTCTCCCTAATGTAAGAAACTCGAAGAGTAAATAATATCTGAAAGGCATAATAGATATTGTAAAAGAAAAAGAAACCACATAAGAAGAGCAATTGGGATGGGGAAAAAGAGAAAAGAAGG
>NW_004524614.1:12257921-12259900 GCF_000260255.1 Octodon degus
ATATATATACTAGATAGTTAAGATAATTGTACTACTAATTTGCGTTACTTCATTGTAAGTAACAGTACTTACGTTATTTGATCAATTTTGCATGCCTGTATCTGATAATGAGAACAACTACTTTGAGGATAACAATGTAATAATCATTGTTAATTGCCTATCATTTTATTTTGAAATTCTGTATCATTGTATTGTTTTTCCCTTTTAAAAAGGTTAAACTAATCAAATGATGCTTTATCTTGAATGATAGGGCAACATTGCCATTCTCAAATTTCTATTTTTTACATATTTCATTAGATAGGTATGTTGAAATTTCATCTGAACACATAGATGACTAATTAATTATATTTTATTTTCGTGGTTCTAAAGGCCACATGTTATTTCTCAGCCTATATTTGTTGGTATTCTGAGAAGACATCCAAATGGGTTGTGTCCTTGTGCAATGTTAAATGAAGAGTTTTGTTTTATTAAACTGTTAGCCATGGGTAACATCTTATTATGTAAGTAATTTTTATTTTAATCAACTGCATTCTCATAGCAGCAGGAATTTTCATTTATGCTTACTTTACACTAACATTGTTGGCACAGTATTTATCATATTAAACTATATGTTTCTCATAATAACTAAACAAACATTAAAAGTGGTTATTCCTACCCATTTTAGTAAGGTAACAATGATAAAAATCTTAGAAAATTAAATACTCGTGTCTGGGCTTTCTAATGATTATTTTCTTCCTTAACCATATTATCTAAATAAATAACCATTAGGACACATGGATCAAAATCAATGCAACATTAACTCAGCCAAGGCAGAGTAGGATTGAATTAAGTGGCTGATGTGGTAGACTAATGGGAAATGTGTGAGAAGTCATCCAGATACAATGAGGTTATTCTCATCCTTCACACACATCCCCAGATGCTTAAGATTATAGCTTGATGTTTTCATCTTTCTTGTATAGATGAGGAACTGATGACACTAAAACCTATCAACCCTGAATTGTTCAGTAAATGGGAAATTCAGTTAAGGCTCATTGGGTCAGATGCCAAGTGGTAAAATGATTGTCTTTGCCCTTGAAGGGGAGATCACAGTGAGATGGAGTGAACTCAGTTTTTTAGTTGAGAACATTTGCCAAACTGTGGAGATGTGCTGATGTGTAAAAAGGATGCTTGTCTCTGACTGTGTACATCTCCACTCACACAGAGTGGTAGTGTTGCTTCACTTCCACCTATATGTTATAGTTTGTATCTAGAACCCCCACCCCCAAACTTCAAGCCATCATAGACAGAACCTTCAGAACATGATTCACCTTATGTGGGTGGTGTCGCTGGCTTGACAGTAGGAGGTGTGGTCTGATGGGAAGAGATGAGTCATCGGAGCTGTGAATGGAAGGATTTATCTCCCCTCCTGTCTCCTGCCTTGGTGTTCTCTGCTTCCTGGATGCTATGCCATGAGCAACTCTCTCCTGCCATGACCCCTGTGCTATGACATCCTATCTTGGTACTGGGTGACTACAGGCTAATGACTCTACACACTGTGAGCTAAAATGAACCCCCCCCCCCGCTAAGGATGTCAAGTATACTTCCTCATAATTCAAAAAAGTGACTGCAACACCACATCTGTAATTTTATGATTCATCGAACAAGATATTTATTCAACATAAAAGCAGCTACTCTGAAATAGTTGGCTTTTTTGTACTTTTAAATTTATACCATGAATACAAATTTCTTTCACAATTGAAAACAAAGACATGCATGTTTAATATTTTAAAAAATAGTTTTTTAATTCATTAGCCATTGATGAGCTAAATAATGTTTTCATCAAGAAAAAGTGATAACAGAAGTAATAATATAAAATCTCAACTGCTTACAATCTAACCACAGAATTTCTCTTTCTTTCTTTCTTTCTTTCTTTCTTTCTTTCTTTCTTTCTTTCTTTCTTTCTTTCTTTCTTTCTTTCTTTCTTTCCTTCCTTCCTTCCT
>NW_004524614.1:12260000-12262230 GCF_000260255.1 Octodon degus
CTTCCTTCCTTCCTTCCTTCCTTCCTTCCTTCCTTCTTTCTTTCTTTCTTTCTTTCTTTCTTTCTTTCTTTCTTTCTTTTCTTTCTGTTTTGTTTTTCAGGGATTGGTCTACAGAGTGTTAAGGGTCTCACTACTAGGTTGGACTCATAGTGATCCTCCTGTTTACAGCCTCCCAAAAGCTGGGATTACATGCGTGCACCACTATGCCCAGTCTCAGCATGCCCCAAGGTGCAGGGCTAGCATGGCAGGCCCTGGAATCGAACCCCTGGGCCCTGTGCCTGCTTGCAGGAGCTTTAATCTGCTGAACTATTTGGCCGGCCCTCCACAGAGTTTCTAAACTTCAAGCTATTGCATTTTTGCAATTGAAATTGAAGTATGCTTCATCAGCAATAAAATATTCTGTACTTAGAAGAAAATTAAATTAAATTTGAAAAATCATATGGCCATGTCATGAAAAATCATATATTCCTGTCAAAATATAGACTACCTCTCACTCTCTATCACCTTTGCGCATTACTATGGTTTAGATTCATAATGTGCCCCAAAAGCCTTGTGTTCAGAGATGGGACCTAGTCAGAAGGGGTGGGTCACTGCGGATAGGTTTATTCTGGTCCCTGGCTGCTCGTTTCTATCTCTACCTTCTGGCTACTGTGCAGTGAATGACTTTCCTCCACCATATTGTTTTTCCATGCTCTTTCTGTCTCAGAGCCAGCTGAATATAGAATGAATCCACTGAAACTGTAAGCTGAACTAGACCTGTCCTTTAAATTGTAGATGTCCAGTATTTTGTCCTAGAGATGGAAAGATGACTAACATGTGCATCTTATCAGATGATCATAAATGGCCCAACTTGATTGTATTCTATTCCTATAGATTAGTTTGCCAGCTCTGGAATTTTGTATATGTAGAATCTCACACAGAGCATGCGTACTTTTGAGTTTGATCTTCTCACTGAGCATGATGCTTTTAAAATGAAATGATGAGGAGGGAAAGGAGAAAGTGATATAAAAATAATTCAGATGTGCACGTGTCAACTAATCATGATGAATGTGTTCATGATGTACTTCAAACATTACTAATAAAAAATTATCCACTAAAGACAAGAGATATGCTTTCACTAAAGCTAGTGACAATGCCTTAATTCTATAAATAAGTATTGAATGAAGAGTTTTCCCCTCTGAACTCATCTGGGGAGACCCAAATGGCTGTCACTGGAATAGCTCAAGTTGGAGGATTCACTTCTAAGATGGCTTTTCTGCACCCACATGTCTGGCACACGGGTTGGTGTGACTGAAGGTTGATTTATCTGGGACTTTGTTGGCAAGCTCCATGCTGTCTCTCTAAATGGCTTGAGCCTCTTAACAAATGTCATCTTGAATTCAAGAGAGAACATTTTCAGAGGGGACCTCATGAGTAGGAGCATTCCAACATGAGCAGGTAGGGTGTCAAAGACTTTGTAACTGAGTCTTGTAAACCAGATAAATCACCTATGTACTATTTTATTGATCAAATCAGTTATACACTCACACAGATGCAGAGGTAAAGACACAAATTCCACCTGTCAGTGGGAAAAGTATCAGAGAATTTGTGTCTTTTTTGTGGTTTCTATGAATAGTACAACACAAAAATAGTACATCAGAATAAGATGGTCATACTACTTGTTTAGGTCATTTCTAAGTGAAGTAAAGTTGAAATATGTGGATTTTTTTATGGTTGAATAGTATGAGATTAATAAGAAAGACTGTTCATAAAAACCTGACTAAAAAACAACTTCTGCTACATTAGATTGGAGATGCTAAGTGAAAAAAAATTATAAAGTACTTGGGGAGGGATAGAGCTGCATGAACCGAAGAAGGTCATTAAGGAATCATGGGTTACAGACCATCTTTATATGTTGAAACACAGCATAATTTGTCTACTTAGGAAAAGTGATTCTTCATGGCATTGATTATGACTGTACCCCCCATTACAGGGTTATACAGGAAAAGTTACTGGGAAAACACTTGTCTTTAGGGTACTTAACAAAATACACAGGTATCTAGAAGATATGTGTGTCATTGACCCATTCACTAGGCCTTAGGTATGCAGAATAATACTTCTACTTCCCCATCTCCCAAGATGTCCATATTTTATTCCTGAAATGTAGTAAATGTCTGTGCCTATATGAAAAATAGGAGGATAATGAAAATTATAGTTGTAAGTGAAATTAAAGTTTCATAACAGTTTAAAT